>NC_143029.1:92685000-92742500 GCF_057628025.1 Oncorhynchus mykiss
TTGAGTAAAAGTCAAAAAAGTATTTGGTTTTAAATATACTTAAGTATCAAAAGTAAATGTAATAGTATAAATCATCTTCCTTATATTAAGAAAACGGCAAAATGTTTTTTTATTTTTTTATTGACGGATTGCCAGGGGCGCACGACAACACTACAACACTACAACACTCAGACACTACAACACTACAACACTACAACACTCAGACACTACAACACTCAGACACTACAACACTACAACACTCAGACACTACAACACTACAACACTCAGATACTACAACACTACAACACTCAGACACTACAACACTACAACACTCAGACACTACAACACTACAACACTCAGACACTACAACACTCAGACACTACAACACTACAACACTCAGACACAACAACACTACAACACTCAGACACTACAACACTACAACACTCAGACACTACAACACTCAGACACTACAACACTACAACACTCAGACACTACAACACTCAGACACTACAACACTACAACACTCAGACACTACAACACTACAACACTCAGACACTACAACACTAAAACACTCAGACACTACAACACTCGAACACTCAGAAACTACAACACTACAACACGACAACACTCAGACACTACAACACTACAACACTCAGACACTACAACACTCAGACACTACAACACTACAACACTCAGACACTACAACACTACAACACTACAACACGGCAACACTACAACACGATAACACTACAACACTCAGACACTACAACACTACAACACGACAACACTACAACACTCAGACACTACAACACTACAACACTACAACACGACAACACTACAACACTACAACACTCAGACACTACAACACTCAGACACTACAACACTAAAACACTACAACACTACAACACTCAGACACTACAACACTACAACACTCAGACACTACAACACTCAGACACTACAACACTCAGACAATACAACACTCAGACACTACAACACTACAGCACTCAGACACTACAACGCTACAACACTCAGACACTACAACACTCAGACAACACTACAACACGACAACCCTACAACACTCAGACACTATAACACTACAACACTACAACACGACAACACTACAACACTCAGACACTACAACACTACAACACGACAACACGACAACACTACAACACTCAGACACTACAACTCTACAACACTCAGACACTACAACACTACAACACTCAGACACTACAACACTACAACACTCAGACACTACACCTACAACACTACAACACTCAGACACTACAACACTACAACAATACAACACTACAACACTCAGACACTACAACAATACAACACTACAACACTCAGACACTACAACACTACAACACTCAGACACTACAACACTACAACACTCAGATACTACAACACTACAACACTCAGACACTACAACACTACAACACTACAACACTCAGACACTACAACACTCAGACACTACAACACCACAACACTACAACACTCAGACATAATTTACAAATGAAGCATGTGTGTTTAGTGAGGCCACCAGATCAGAGACAGTAGGGATGACCAGGGATGTTCTCTGTTTAGTGAGTCCTCCAGATCAGAGGAATTAGGGATGACCAGGGATGTTCTCTTGATGTGTGAATTGGACGATTTTCCTATCAAAATGTAACGAGTACTTTTGGGTGTCAGGGAAAATGTATGGAGTAGAAAGTACATTATTTTCTTTAGGAATGTATTAAAGTAAAATTAGTCAAAAATATAAATAGTAGAGTAAAGTACAGATAGCCCCCAAAACTACTTAAGCAGTGTGTGTGATGTTGACTACATGTAGGAATCATGTTTCATCTGTAACTAAGGAATCATGTTTCATCTGTAACTAAGGAATCATGCAGGAATCATGTTTAATCCGTAACTAAGGAATCATGTTTAATCTGTAACTAAGGAATCATGTAGGAATCATGTTTAATCTGTAACTAAGGAATCAAAGAACACAGAATACTAGAGTTGAATTTGACTTTGCTTTTTCCAGATGTTTACCCCATGAGGCCCCATAGACAGAACAATGGGAGAATATCTCACTAATACAAAGCCATAGCAAGGTCCCATGGTTACTGTAAGAATAGTGTATTTCTTAGGAAGATGGGCAGTTTTGCAGCTATTACTGGCTAGTTACAGTTTTCAGAATTCAACAGAAATCTTCAGATTATTTATCCGTGAATTCCACTCCTCCTCTTCTCAAGGCGTTCCGTCCAATGCGCGCTCCCGGGTTGGCTCGGGGGTTGTAACGGACTAACGGAATTAGAACATTTATAGAGCTCCGGTTTCATCCATCTTCTGAAGTTCAGTTCGGAGGTTCGGGTTGGAGACGGTTTGGGGTGATTTGGGTTTGAAAGTTTAGTGTTAACCGAATAAGCAGCCATGGAGGCTCGTGGAGTTCTCTCCGTTCTGTGCGTCGGTGCGATGTTTGCCGTGGCGCTCGCACAGCAGACCGACAGACCCAAGTTCTGGGGTGAGTTTATAAAGTTAATGTTTCTAGATATAAAAAAAACAGACGTATGTTCTGGGTTGACCAGTATTATCTGTCTGTGTATGCTATGTCATTAAGACGGACCCAAGCAAGCTCTTTGGGGTTGAGAAACAAGTTAAAAGCCACAGAGAGAGAAAACGGGGTATCTGTGTCTTGGCCAGATGTTTAGATGGAAGTTAGCTATAGCCTATGTCAGAGCTAAAGCAGGTTTAGTAAGATATACAATGCTAAAATAGCTAAAATAGCTAATGCATAGCTAATGCCTGGCATAAACTAGCTGGTCTGGTCGTTAGTCCTGCTGTAGGTAGGCTACAGTCTACCTAGCTATCACAGCTGCAGATGCTCAGAGAGGGAGTTGTCCTATGCACAGATCTAGGATCAGCTAACCCTCCCCACGTCCTAACCTACCACTAGGGTGTCTGGGGATTGAAACTGGCTATAGATCAGTGTTAGGGGCCACTTAATTGCTAATCAATCAATCATTAAATCTTTCAACCAATCAATCAATGTGGCTTTTTGAATTGAAATGGAAACCATAGGAAAGTCAATGAAGATGTAGGACTTGCCTATGATCAAGGTTCACTGAGGCTGTACCCGCTAAGTGACAGTTTTAATAGTGGTTTACTGTGATCACTGAGGCTGTACCCACTAAGTGACAGTTTTAACAGTGGTTTACTGTGATCACTGAGGCTGTACCCGCTAAGTTACAGTTTTAACAGTGGTTTACTGTGATCACTGAGGCTGTACCCGCTAAGTTACAGTTTTAATAGTGGTTTACTGTGATCACTGAGGTTGTACCGGCTAAGTTACAGTTTTAACAGTGGTTTACTGTGATCACTGAGGCTGTACCCGCTAAGTTACAGTTTTAACAGTGGTTTACTGTGATCACTGAGGCTGTACCCGCTAAGTTACAGTTTTAACAGTGGTTTACTGTGATCTCTGAGGCTGTACCCGCTAAGTTACAGTTTTAACAGTGGTTTACTGTGATCTCTGAGGCTGTACCCGCTAAGTGACAGATTTAACAGTGGTTTACTGTGATCACTGAGGCTGTACCCGCTAAGTGACAGTTTTAACAGTGGTTTACTGTGACCACTGAGGCTGTACCCGCTAAGTTACAGTTTTAACAGTGGTTTACTGTGATCACTGAGGCTGTACCCGCTAAGTTACAGTTTTAATAGTGGTTTACTGTGATCACTGAGGCTGTACCGGCTAAGTTACAGTTTTAACAGTGGTTTACTGTGATCACTGAGGCTGTACCCGCTAAGTTACAGTTTTAACAGTGGTTTACTGTGATCACTGAGGCTGTACCCGCTAAGTGACAGTTTTAACAGTGGTTTACTGTGATCACTGAGACTGTACCTGCTAAGTTACAGTTTTAACAGTGGTGTACTGTGATCACTGAGGCTGTACCCGCTAAGTTACAGTTTTAACAGTCGTTTACTGTGATCACTGAGGCTGTACCCGCTAAGTTACAGCTTTAACAGTGGTTTACTGTGATCACTGAGGCTATACCCGCTAAGTTACAGTTTTAACAGTGGTTTACTGTGATCACTGAGGCTGTACCCGCTAAGTTACAGTTTTAACAGTGGTTTACTGTGATCTCTGAGGCTGTACCCGCTAAGTTACAGTTTTAACAGTGGTTTACTGTGATCTCTGAGGCTGTACCCGCTAAGTGACAGATTTAACAGTGGTTTACTGTGATCACTGAGGCTGTACCCGCTAAATGACAGTTTTAACAGTGGTTTACTGTGATCACTGAGGCTGTACCCGCTAAGTTAGAGTTTTAACAGTGGTTTACTGTGATCACTGAGGCTGTACCCGCTAAGTGACAGTTTTAACAGTGGTTTACTGTGATCACTGAGGCTGTACCCGCTAAGTGACAGTTTTAACAGTGGTTTACTGTGATCACTGAGGCTGTACCCGCTTTAAGTGACAGTTTTAACAGTGGTTTACTGTGATCACTGAGGCTGTACCCGCTAAGTTACAGTTTTAACAGTGGTTTACTGTGATCACTGAGGCTGTACCCGCTAAGTGACAGTTTTAACAGTGGTTTACTGTGATCACTGAGGCTGTACCCGCTAAGTGACAGATTTAACAGTGGTTTACTGTGATCACTGAGGCTGTACCCGCTAAGTGACAGTTTTAACAGTGGTTTACTGTGATCACTGAGGCTGTACCCGCTAAGTTACAGTTTTAACAGTGGTTTACTGTGATCACTGAGGCTGTACCCGCTAAGTTACAGTTTTAACAGTGGTTTACTGTGATCTCTGAGGCTGTACCCGCTAAGTGACAGATTTAACAGTGGTTTACTGTGATCACTGAGGTTGTACCCGCTAAGTGACAGTTTTAACAGTGGTTTACTGTGATCACTGAGGCTGTACCCGCTAAGTTACAGTTTTAACAGTGGTTTACTGTGATCACTGAGGCTGTACCCGCTAAGTTACAGTTTTAACAGTGGTTTACTGTGATCACTGAGGCTGTACCCACTAAGTTACAGTTTTAACAGTGGTTTACTGTGATCTCTGAGGCTGTAACCGCTAAGTTACAGTTATAACAGTGGTTTACTGTGATCACTGAGGCTGTACCCGCTAAGTTACAGTTTTAACAGTGGTTTACTGTGATCACTGATGCTGTACCCGCTAAGTTACAGTTTTAACAGTGGTTTACTGTGATCACTGAGGCTGTACCCACTAAGTTACAGTTTTAACAGTGGTTTACTGTGATCTCTGAGGCTGTACCCGCTAAGTTACAGTTATAACAGTGGTTTACTGTGATCACTGAGGCTGTACCCGCTAAATTACAGTTTTAACAGTGGTTTACTGTGATCTCTGAGGCTGTACCCGCTAAGTGACAGTTTTAACAGTGGTTTACTGTGATCACTGAGGCTGTACACGCTAAGTGACAGTTTTAACAGTGGTTTACTGAGATCACTGAGGCTGTACCCGCTTTAAGTGACAGTTTTAACAGTGGTTTACTGTGATCACTGAGGCTGTACCCGCTAAGTTACAGATTTAACAGTGGTTTACTGTGATCGCTGAGGCTGTACCCGCTAATTGACAGTTTTAACAGTTGTTTACTGTGATCACTGAGGCTGTACCCGCTAAGTTACAGTTTTAACAGTGGTTTACTGTGATCACTGAGGCTTTACCCGCTAAGTGACAGTTTTAACAGTGGTTTACTGTGATCACTGAGGCTGTACCCACTAAGTTACAGTTTTAACAGTGGTTTACTGTGATCACTGAGACTGTACCCGCTAAGTTACAGTTTTAACAGTGGTTTACTGTGATCTCTGAGGCTGTACCCGCTAAGTGACAGATTTAACAGTGGTTTACTGTGATCACTGAGGCTGTACCCGCTAAGTGACAGTTTTAACAGTGGTTTACTGTGATCACTGAGGCTGTACCCGCTAAGTGACAGTTTTAACAGTGGTTTACTGTGATCACTGAGGCTGTACCCGCTTTAAGTGACAGTTTTAACAGTGGTTTACTGTGATCACTGAGGCTGTACCCGCTAAGTTACAGTTTTAACAGTGGTTTACTGTGATCTCTGAGGCTGTACCCGCTAAGTGACAGTTTTAACAGTGGTTTACTGTGATCACTGAGGCTGTACCCGCTAAGTGACAGATTTAACAGTGGTTTACTGTGATCACTGAGGCTGTACCCGCTAAGTGACAGTTTTAACAGTGGTTTACTGTGATCACTGAGGCTGTACCCGCTAAGTTACAGTTTTAACAGTGGTTTACTGTGATCACTGAGGCTGTACCCGCTAAGTTACAGTTTTAACAGTGGTTTACTGTGATCTCTGAGGCTGTACCCGCTAAGTGACAGATTTAACAGTGGTTTACTGTGATCACTGAGGCTGTACCCGCTAAGTGACAGTTTTAACAGTGGTTTACTGTGATCACTGAGGCTGTACCCGCTAAGTTACAGTTTTAACAGTGGTTTACTATGATCACTGAGGCTGTACCCACTAAGTTACAGTTTTAACAGTGGTTTACTGTGATCTCTGAGGCTGTACCCGCTAAGTTACAGTTATAACAGTGGTTTACTGTGATCACTGAGGCTGTACCCGCTAAATTACAGTTTTAACAGTGGTTTACTGTGATCTCTGAGGCTGTACCCGCTAAGTGACAGTTTTAACAGTGGTTTACTGTGATCACTGAGGCTGTACACGCTAAGTGACAGTTTTAACAATGGTTTACTGAGATCACTGAGGCTGTACCCGCTTTAAGTGACAGTTTTAACAGTGGTTTACTGTGATCACTGAGGCTGTACCCGCTAAGTTACAGATTTAACAGTGGTTTACTGTGATCGCTGAGGCTGTACCCGCTAAGTGACAGTTTTAACAGTGGTTTACTGTGATCACTGAGGCTGTACCCGCTAATTGACAGTTTTAACAGTTGTTTACTGTGATCACTGAGGCTGTACCCGCTAAGTTACAGTTTTAACAGTGGTTTACTGTGATCACTAAGGCTGTACCCGCTAAGTGACAGTTTTAACAGTGGTTTACTGTGATCACTGAGGCTGTACCCGCTAAGTTACAGTTTTAACAGTGGTTTACTGTGATCACTGAGACTGTACCCGCTAAGTTACAGTTTTAACAGTGGTTTACTGTGATCTCTGAGGCTGTACCCGCTAAGTGACAGATTTAACAGTGGTTTACTGTGATCACTGAGGCTGTACCCGCTAAGTGACAGTTTTAACAGTGGTTTACTGTGATCACTGAGGCTGTACCCGCTAAGTTACAGTTTTAACAGTGGTTTACTGTGATCACTGAGGCTGTACCCGCTAAGTGACAGTTTTAATAGTGGTTTACTGTGATCACTGAGGCTGTACCCACTAAGTTACAGTTTTAACAGTGGTTTACTGTGATCACTGAGGCTGTACCCGCTAAGTTACAGTTTTAACAGTGGTTTACTGAGATCACTGAGGCTGTACCCGCTTTAAGTGACAGTTTTAACAGTGGTTTACTGTGATCACTGAGGCTGTACCCGCTAAGTTACAGATTTAACAGTGGTTTACTGTGATCGCTGAGGCTGTACCCGCTAAGTGACAGTTTTAACAGTGGTTTACTGTGATCACTGAGGCTGTACCCGCTAATTGACAGTTTTAACAGTTGTTTACTGTGATCACTGAGGCTGTACCCGCTAAGTTACAGTTTTAACAGTGGTTTACTGTGATCACTGAGGCTGTACCCGCTAAGTGACAGTTTTAACAGTGGTTTACTGTGATCACTGAGACTGTACCCGCTAAGTTACAGTTTTAACAGTGGTTTACTGTGATCTCTGAGGCTGTACCCGCTAAGTGACAGATTTAACAGTGGTTTACTGTGATCACTGAGGCTGTACCCGCTAAGTGACAGTTTTAACAGTGGTTTACTGTGATCACTGAGGCTGTACCCGCTAAGTTACAGTTTTAACAGTGGTTTACTGTGATCACTGAGGCTGTACCCACTAAGTTACAGTTTTAACAGTGGTTTACTGTGATCACTGAGGCTGTACCCACTAAGTTACAGTTTTAACAGTGGTTTACTGTGATCGCTGATGCTGTAACCGCTAAGTTACAGTTATAACAGTGGTTTACTGTGATCACTGAGGCTGTACCCGCTAAGTTACAGTTTTAACAGTGGTTTACTGTGATCACTGATGCTGTACCCGCTAAGTTACAGTTTTAACAGTGGTTTACTGTGATCACTGAGGCTGTACCCACTAAGTTACAGTTTTAACAGTGGTTTACTGTGATCACTGAGGCTGTACCCACTAAGTTACAGTTTTAACAGTGGTTTACTGTGATCTCTGAGGCTGTAACCGCTAAGTTACAGTTATAACAGTGGTTTAC
Source organism: Oncorhynchus mykiss (assembly GCF_057628025.1). Classification (NCBI taxonomy): domain Eukaryota; kingdom Metazoa; phylum Chordata; class Actinopteri; order Salmoniformes; family Salmonidae; genus Oncorhynchus; species Oncorhynchus mykiss. The sequence goes on from NC_143029.1 coordinate 92,693,350, forward strand.
TGTGATCACTGAGGCTGTACCCGCTAAGTTACAGTTTTAACAGTGGTTTACTGTGATCACTGATGCTGTACCCGCTAAGTTACAGTTATAACAGTGGTTTACTGTGATCACTGAGGCTGTACCCGCTAAATTACAGTTTTAACAGTGGTTTACTGTGATCTCTGAGGCTGTACCCGCTAAGTTACAGTTTTAACAGTGGTTTACTGTGATCTCTGAGGCTGTACCCGCTAAGTTACAGTTATAACAGTGACCAAGTAGGCAACTGTTGCTATTTGATCATAATGTAGGTCCACCAGAGTGGCCTAACATCAAAAACAATGGAGAAAAATGGATCTAATAACATGGAAATAGCTGTTCTGTCATTCAGCCTACAGTAGCAGCCAATGTGTGGTGTTCAATGTAGGTCTACATTCCATGAGACTTTTGAAGAAAATCATGAAGAGCTTGACATGAACCTGTTAATCCACTTGTCCTTCAGACGAAGACGTGACTGAAAATGTTTTGTGTTGTTTGATGAAAAAAAGAAAACAGTTAACAAAATTAACGTCATTATTATTCCGATACCATTATTACAGAGAATCCGAAAAGGATGCTACCCTCTGCCTATTCACTACTTAGCTTGTTCAAGACCGTCTCAGAATACAACACTGCCCCTTGAAGACATAAAAAAGCTCTTTACCTAACAGATTAAATGTACAGATTTAGTGTTCTTGAAGGAAGCAACCACTCCACAATTGTTGAGTATAAATTTGCTATAACTGGGATAATAACTCACTAACTAGCAAAGAATGTGAACAACATGCATCTCTCGCTTTGATCTCAAACAAGCACATCTACTCACGACCGCTCATGCTGTTAACACAGTCCAGTTCTAAGTGAATGGAAAAGATCCATATATGGCAATGGCTATTTGCATATAGGTCTATTGCAGCTCTGATTGGTTATGGCGCACCAGTCTGTGTAGAGTACAGGCTCGAGTCATGCCTGTCAATGCAGTATTCCAATGTCCTCTGCCTACAACAAAATGTCTTGCACAGTTCAACTCAAATCAAATCAAAGTTTATTTCTCACCTGCGCCAAATACAACAGGTGTAGACTTTACAGTGAAATGCTTACTTATAGGCTTTAACCAGAAGTGCAAAAAAAGGTATAAGTTGAACAATAGGTAGGTACAAAAATAAAAACAACAGTAAAAAGACAGGCTATATACAGTAGCGAGGCTACATACAGACACCGGTTAGTCAGGCTGATTGCGGTAGTATGTGCATGTAGATATGGTTAAAGTGATTATGCATATATGATGAACAGAGAGTAGCAGTAGTGTAAAAGAGGTGTTGGCGTGGGTGGTGGGACACAATGCAGATAGCCCGGTTAGCCAATGTGCGGGAGCACCGGTTGGTCGGCCCAATTGAGGTAGTATGTACATGAACGTATAGTTAAAGAGGCTATGCATATATGATCGAACAGAGAGTAGCAGCAGCGTAAAAAGAGGGGTTGGGGGGGGCACACAATGCAAATAGTCCAGGTAGCCATTTGATTACCTGTTCAGGAGTCTTATGGCTTGGGGGTAAAAACTGTTGAGAAGCCTTTTTGTCCTAGACTTGGCACTCTGGTACCGCTTGCCGTGCAGTGGTAGAGAGAACAGTCTATGACTGGGGTGGCTGACAATTTGTAGGGCCTTCCTCTGACACCTTCTGGTATAGAGGTCCTGGATGGCAGGAAGCTTGGCCCCAGTGATGTACTGGGCCGTACACACTACCCTTTGTAGTGCCTTGGGGTCAGAGGCTGAGCAATTGCCATACCAGGCAGTGATGCAACCAGGATGCTCTCGATGTTGCAGCTGTAGAACCGTTTGAGGATCTCAGGACGCATGCCAAATCTTTTTAGTTTCCTGAGGGGGAATAGGCTTTGTTGTGCCCTCTTCACGACTGTCTTGGTGTGATTTGACCATTCTAGTTTGTTGTTGATGTGGACACCAAGGAATTTGAGGCTCTCAACCTGCTACACTACAGCCCCGTAGATGAGAATGGGGGTGTGCTCGGTTCTCCTTTTCCTGTAGTCCACAATCATCTCCTTAGTCTTGGTTACTTTGAGGGATAGGTTGTTATTCTGGCACCACCCGGCAAGGTCTCTGACCTCCTCCCTATAGGCTGTCTCGTCATTGTCGGTGATTAGGCCTACCACTGTTGTGTCGTCTGCAAACTTAATGATGGTGTTGGAGTCATGCCTGGCCATGCAGTCGTGGGTGAACAGGGAGTACAGGAGGGGACTGAGCACACACCCCTGGGGAGCTCCAGTGTTGAGGATCAGTGTGGCAGATATGTTGCTACCTACCCTCACCACATGGGGGCGGCGCGCCAGGAAATCCAGGATCCAATTCCAATTCCTCCTTTGGTCGTCTTTCCTTCCAGTTCTCTGCTGCCCATGACTGGAACGAATTGCAAACATCTCTGAAGCTGGAGACTCACATCTCCCTCACTAGCTTTAAGCACCAGCTGTCAGAGCAGTCTACAGATCACTACACCTGTACTTAGCCTATCTGTAAACAGCCCATCTATCTACCTACCTCATCCCCATACTGGTATTTATTTATTTTGCTCCTTTGCACCCCAGTATCTCTACCTGCACATTCATCTTCTGCCGATCTACCGTCCCAGTGTTTAATTGCTATATTGTAATTACTTTGCCACCATGGCCTATTTATTTCCTTAACTTACCTCATTTGCACTCACTGTATATAGACTTTTTGTTTACTTTTGTTCTACTGTATTATTGACTGTATGTTTTGTTTATTCCATGTGTAACTCTGTGTTGTTGTATGTGTCGAATTGCTACGCTTTATCTTGGCCAGGTCGCAGTTGTAAATGAGAACTTGTTCTCAACTAGCCGACCTGGTTAAATAAAGGTGAAATCATTTTTTTTTTAAATCCAGTTGCAGAGGAAGGTGTTTAGTCCCATGTTCCTTATCTTAGTGATACGTTTTGAGGGCACTATGGTGTTGAACGCTGAGCTGTAGTCAGTGCACAGCATTCTCACATAAGTGTTCCTTTTGTCCAGGTGGGAAAGGGCAGTGTGGAGTGCAATAGAGATTGCATCATCTGTGGATCTGTTTGGGCGGTATGCAAATTGGAGTGGGTCTAGGGTTTCTGGGATAATGATGTTGATGTGAGCCATAACCAACCTTTCAAAGCACTTCATGGCTATGGACGTGAGTGCTACGGGTCTGTAGTCATTTAGGCAGGTTGCCTTTGTGTTCTTGGGCACAGGGACTATGGTGGTCTGCTTGAAACATGTTGGTATTATAGACTCAATCAGGGACATGTTGAAAATGTGAGTGAAGACACCTGCCAGTTGGTCAGCACATGCCCGGAGCGCACGTCCTGGTAATTCGTCTGGGCCTGCAGCCTTTTGTATGTTGACCTGTTTAAAGGTCTTACTCACGTCGGCTACGGAGAGCGTGATCACAGAGTCGTCCGGAACAGCTGATGCTCTCATGCATGCCTCAGTGTTGCTTGCCTCGAAGCGAGCATAGAAGTGATTTAGCTTTGTAGTCTGTAATAGTTTGCAAGCCCTGCCACATCCGACGAGTGTTGGAGAAGGTGTAGTAGGATTCAATCTTAGCCCTGTATTGACGCTTTGCCTGTTTGATGGTTTGTCGGAGGGCATAGCAGGATTTCTTGTAAGCTTCCGGGATAGAGTCCCGCACCTTGAAAGCGGCAGCTCTACCCTTTAGCTCAGTGCGAATATTGCCTGTAATCCATGGCTTCTGGTTGGGGTATGTACGTACAGTCACTGTGTGGACGACATCCTCGATGTACTTATTGATAAAACCAGTGACTGATGTGGTGTACTCCTCAATCGGGAGGATAGAGTTGTGGTCGGATTTACCAAATTGAGGGTGAGGGAGAGCTTTGTTCGTGTCTCTGTGTGTGGAGTTCAGGTGATCTAGAATTATTTTCTCTCTGGTTGCACATTTAACATGTTGATGGAAATTTGGTAGAACTGATTTAAGTTTCACTGCATCAAAGTCTCCTGCCACTAGGAGCGCCGCCTCTGGGTGAGTGGTTTCCTGTTTGCTCATTTCCTTATACAGCTGACTGAGTGCGGTCTTAGTGCCAGCATCTGTCTGTGGTGGTAAATAAACAGCCACGACAAATATAGCTGAAAACTCTCTAAGCAAGTAGTGTGGCCTGCAGTTTATGACAATATACTCTACTTCAGGTGAGCAAAATCTAGAGACTTCCTTAGATTTCGTGCACCAGCTGTTGTTTACAAATATGCACAGACCGCCCCCCTCGTCTTACCGGAGTGTGCTGTTCTAGCTTGCCGGTGCAGCGTATATCCTGCTAGCTGAATACCCATGTCGTCATTCAGCCGCGATTCCGTGAAACATAGGATACTACAGTTTTTGATGTTCCGTTGGTAGGATATTCTTGATCGTACCTCGTCTAGTTTATTGTCCAATGATTGCACATTGGCGAGTAGTATTGACGGTAATGGCAGCTTTCCCACTCGCCTTCTCCGGGTCCTGACGAGGCATCCGGCTCTTTGTCCTCTGTACCTGCGTCGCCTCCTCTTGCAAATAATGGGGATGATGGCCCTGTCGGGTGTTTGGAGAATGTCTTGTGCTTCTTGCTAATTTAAGAAAAATCTTTGTCTAATCTGAGGTGAGTGATCGCTGTCCTGATATCCAGAAGCTCTTTGTCTAATCCGAGGTGAGTGATCGCTGTCCTGATATCCAGAAGCTCTTAGTCTAATCCGAGGTGAGTGATCGCTGTCCTGATATCCAGAAGCTCTTTGTCTAATCCGAGGTGAGTAATCACTGTCCTGATATCCAGAAGCTCTTTGTCTAATCCGAGGTGAGTGATCTCTGTCCTGATATCCAGAAGCTCTTTGTCTAATCCGAGGTGAGTGATAGCTGTCCTGATATCCAGAAGCTGTTTGTCTAATCCGAGGTGAGTGATCGCTGTCCTGATATCCAGAAGCTCTTTGTCTAATCCGAGGTGAGTGATCGCTGTCCTGATGTCCAGAAGCTCTTAGTCTAATCCGAGGTGAGTGATCGCTGTCCTGATATCCAGAAGCTCTTTGTCTAATCTGAGGTGAGTGATCGCTGTCCTGATATCCAGAAACTCTTTGTCTAATCCGAGGTGAGTGATCGCTGTCCTGATATCCAGAAGCTCTTTGTCTAATCCGAGGTGAGTGATCGCTGTCCTGATATCCAGAAGCTCTTTGTCTAATCCGAGGTGAGTGATCGCTGTCCTGATATCCAGAAGCTCTTTGTCTAATCTGAGGTGAGTGATCGCTGTCCTGATATCCAGAAGCTCTTTGTCTAATCCGAGGTGAGTGATCGCTGTCCTGATATCCAGAAGCTCTTTGTCTAATCCGAGGTGAGTGATCGCTGTCCCGATATCCAGAAGCTCTTTGTCTATTCTGAGGTGAGTGATCACTGTCCTGATATCCAGAAGCTCTTTGTCTAATCGGAGGTGAGTGATCTCTGTCCTGATATCCAGAAACTCTTTGTCTAATCCGAGGTGAGTGATCGCTGTCCTGATATCCAGAAGCTCTTTGTCTAATCCGAGGTGAGTGATCGCTGTCCTGATATCCAGAAGCTCTTTGTCTAATCCGAGGTGAGTGATCGCTGTCCTGATATCCAGAAGCTCTTTGTCTAATCTGAGGTGAGTGATCGCTGTCCTGATATCCAGAAGCTCTTTGTCTAATCCGAGGTGAGTGATCGCTGTCCTGATATCCAGAAGCTCTTTGTCTAATCCGAGGTGAGTGATCGCTGTCCCGATATCCAGAAGCTCTTTGTCTATTCTGAGGTGAGTGATCGCTGTCCTGATATCCAGAAACTCTTTGTCTAATCCGAGGTGAGTGATCGCTGTCCTGATATCCAGAAGCTCTTTGTCTAATCCGAGGTGAGTGATCGCTGTCCTGATATCCAGAAGCTCTTTGTCTAATCCGAGGTGAGTGATCGCTGTCCTGATATCCAGAAGCTCTTTGTCTAATCTGAGGTGAGTGATCGCTGTCCTGATATCCAGAAGCTCTTTGTCTAATCCGAGGTGAGTGATCGCTGTCCTGATATCCAGAAGCTCTTTGTCTAATCCGAGGTGAGTGATCGCTGTCCCGATATCCAGAAGCTCTTTGTCTATTCTGAGGTGAGTGATCGCTGTCCTGATATCCAGAAGCTCTTTGTCTAATCGGAGGTGAGTGATCTCTGTCCTGATATCCAGAAGCTCTTTGTCTAAACCCGAGGTGAGTGATCGCTGTCCTGAAATCCAGAAGCTCTTTGTCTAATCCGAGGTGAGTGATCGCTGTCCTGATATCCAGAAGCTCTTTGTCTAATCCGAGGTGAGTGATCGCTGTCCTGAAATCCAGAAGCTCTTTTTTTGCCGTAAGATTTGGTTGCAGAAACATTATGTACAAAATAGGTTACAAATAACGTGAAAAAATCACACAATAGCACAATTGGTTGGACGCCCTTTAAAACTGCAGCCATTTCTTCCAGCACCATTTTTGCATACTAAGTTTTGCATAGTTCGTTTTGTTTCGGTATGTTACATTGAAAGTGGATAATATTGCGATGATTCGATTCCAATTCCCACAGTAGAGCGAAACGTTGATAGTGTTAACTAAGGGGGAAAACTAGAAAGATGAGTGAAGCTTAATCTCATGCTTCTCTGCACTAGCTGATATTTCTTCTGCAGTCCGAGGCGACCGCGCGCATCTTAGAAGGAACATGACTATGACATCACACTGTGATTGATTTAATTGGTTCTTTAAAGGTTTCCACCAGACGTGATAATTGGCGTTCAGGCCAAAGAGTTCAACCTTGGTTTCACCAGACCAGATAATCTTCTTTCTCATGGTCTGAGGGTCCTTTAGGGCAAACTCCAAGCAGGCTATCACGTGCCTTTTACTGAGGAGTGGCTTCTGACTGGCCACTCTACTATAAAGCCCTGATTGGTGGAGTGCTGCAGAGATGGTTGTACTTCTGCAAGGTTCTCCCATCTCTACAGAGGAACTCTGGAGCTCTGTCAGAGTGACCATTGTTCTTCGTCACCTCTCTGACCAAGGCCCTTCTCCCCAATTGCTCGGGTTTGGCCAGACATCCAGCTCTAGGAAGAGTCTTGGTGGTTCCAAACTTCTTCCATTTAAGGATGATGGAGGCCACTGTGTTTTTGGGGACCTTCAATGCTGCAGAAATGTTTTGGTGCCCTTCCCCAGATCTGTGCCTCGACACAATCCTGTCTCGGAGCTATATGGACAATTCCTTTGACCTCATGGCTTGGTTTTTGCTCTGATATGTACTGTCAAGTGTGGGACCTTTTATAGACAGGTGTGTGCCTTTCCAAATCATGTCCAATCAATTGAATTCACCTCCAATCAAGTTGTAGAAACATCTCATGGATGATCAATGGAAACAGGATGCACCTGAGCTCAATTTTAAGTCTCATAGCAAAGGGTCTGAATACTATGTAAATAAGGTATTTCTGTTTTTTATTTTTATTTGCAAGAATGTCTAAACACCTGTTTTCTCTTTGTCATTATGGGGTATTTTGTGTAGATTGATGAGCAAAAACATTAATTGAATCCATTTTAGAATAAGTCTGTAATGCAACAAAATGTGGAAAAAGGGAAGAGGTCTGAATACTGAATACTTTCTGAACGCACTGTCTACTGTTTCTGTTCTATGTGTATACAGATATACAGATATGTCATATGCTCATGTTTCCTGTGTGTGTGTGTGTGTGTGTGTGTGTTCAGAGTGTCCGGTGGACCTGTTCTTTGTGCTGGACACGTCTGAGAGTGTTGCTCTGAGGGCCAAACCTCCCAACTTCTACATCGACCAGATCAAGAGCTTTACTGAACGCTTCATCATGGAGCTCAAAGAGATGTAAGATACACACACACACACACACACACACACACACACACACACACACACACACACACACACACACACACACAGGATGTAACACACACCCTGGCTGTCCATTACAGAACAGTACTTTATGGTTGTCTCATGGCTGTGCTGCTTAAGGCCCAGGTTCCCCTCACGTGGAAATAGTTCAGCTAGTCAGTGTTGTTGCTGTGGTAATGTGAAAGCTCTTAGTCAAGTCATCAGTTCACCAGAATAAGACCCTAGATAGTTATTGGAAGAGAGCATGAAGATCTCCGTGCCTTTTCCTCACCCTGGGAAGTTCATCATCACTTATTTCATCTGTAGCCTTTAAAAACTGTTTTCGGAGTCGTAGTGGGAGGACCACACACACCATATCATCTCATGACTCCAAGTTTACTTCCATTTGACGGTTACTGTACCGCACAAAAATATAAACTAAACATGTTTCATGAGATGAAATAAAAGATCCCATAAAATTTCCAAACGCAAAAAAAAGTGTGTTTCTCTCGAACCACTCACTGACATCTGACCTTCTGAATCCGTTATACTCCATCTATCTGTGTCCCCTCATCTATCAGCCCACAGACTGAATCCGTTATACTCCATCTATCTGTGTCCTCTCATCTATCAGCCCACAGACTGAATCCGTTATACTCCATCTATCTGTGTCCCCTCATCTATCAGACCACAGAGTGAATCCGTTATACTCCATCTATCTGTGTCCCCTCATCTATCAGACCACAGAGTGATGTTCATCTGACACCCTTATTGATAATATTTTTACTAATTCTTTGAGTAATGTGGCTAATGCAGGTAGGCATTTCTGACCACTTTCCAACCTTCCACTTCTCGTTGGCAGCTGGAAATCAACAGATGGGAATGATTAGTAGCATTAAATGTAGAATATTTAACTAAAGTAATTGTGAGCGCTTTAAAATGTTGATGGGGGATATTTCATGGGAAAATGTTTATAATCAGCCTGATGTAGAGCCTGCTTACCAGACTTTTCCTCACATCTTTCAATTCTGTATTTCACCATTATTTTCCCTTAGTTAAACCACGTAGGAGAGCAGCAGAAGGGTTCAGGAAACCTTGGTTTACAACCGGTCTCAAAAAATACTCAGTTAAAAGTTGTCTAAAATGTTTCTCACCAATCCCTCTCCACTGAATTCTGCCAATTACAAAAAGTATAAGAACAAATTTACTCACTTACGTCGGATATCCGCAAAAATATATTTTACTAACACATTCCCAGAATTCTTAAATAATTTAAAGCCAACTTGGAAAATCATCAATCAACTTTTGAATAAGAAAAAGGCATCTACAACTATCTCATCTCTATGTATCTCATCTCTATGTATCTCATCTACAACTCTCATCTCTATGTATCTCATCTACAACTATCTCATCTCAATGTATCTCATCTACAACTATCTCATCTCAATGTATCTCATCTACAACTATCTCATCTCTATGTATCTCATCTACAACTCTCATCTCAATGTATCTCATCTACAACTATCTCATCTCAATGTATCTCATCTACAACTATCTCATCTCAATGTATCTCATCTACAACTATCTCATCTCTAGGTATCTCAAGGTAGACGCTCTTGGCATCTTTTTAGATTTATCCAAAGCGTTTGACACGGGTTGATCATGAAATATTACTTTCTAGATTGCGTTATTATGGTTTTCATGATTATACATATAATTGGTTATATAGTCATGTTTATGATAGAGAACAATGTGTTTATGCAAATGGCTGTGCATCTACCAGGGCCAAGATGTCCTGTGGTGTGACACAGTGTTCAATACCAGTCTAGTTTTTATAGCAGAGGGTTTGTGGTGAGGGTTTAACCAGTCTAGTTTTTATAGTGGAGGGTTTGTGGTGAGGGTTTAACCAGTCTAGTTTTTATAGCTGAGGGTTAGGATTAGTGTTGAGGGTTCAACCAGTCTAGTTTTTATAGTGGAGGGTCAGGATTAGTGTTGAGGGTTCAACCAGTCTAGTTTTTATAGTGGAGGGTTAGGATTAGTGTTGAGGGTTTAACCAGTCTAGTTTTTATAGCTGAGGGTTAGGATTAGTGGTGAGGGTTTAACCAGTCTAGTTTTTATAGTGGAGGGTCAGGATTAGTGGTGAGGGTTTAACCAGTCTAGTTTTTATAGTGGAGGGTTAGGATTAGTGGTGAGGGTTTAACCAGTCTAGTTTTTATAGTGGAGGGTTTGTGGTGAGGGTTTAACCAGTCTAGTTTTTATAGTGGAGGGTAAGGGTTAGTGGTGAGGGTTTAACCAGTCTAGTTTTTATAGTGGAGGGTCAGGATTAGTGGTGAGGGTTTAACCAGTCTAGTTTTTATAGTGGAGGGTTAGTGGTCAGGGTTTAACCAGTCTAGTTTTTATAGTGGAGGATTAGAATTAGTGTTGAGGGTTCAACCAGTCTAGTTTTTATAGTGGAGGGTCAGGATTAGTGTTGAGGGTTCAACCAGTCTAGTTTTTATAGTGGAGGGTTAGGATTAGTGTTGAGGGTTTAACCAGTCTAGTTTTTATAGCTGAGGGTTAGGATTAGTGGTGAGGGTTTAACCAGTCTAGTTTTTATAGTGGAGGGTCAGGATTAGTGGTGAGGGTTTAACCAGTCTAGTTTTTATAGTGGAGGGTTAGGATTAGTGGTGAGGGTTTAACCAGTCTAGTTTTTATAGTGGAGGGTTTGTGGTGAGGGTTTAACCAGTCTAGTTTTTATAGTGGAGGGTAAGGGTTAGTGGTGAGGGTTTAACCAGTCTAGTTTTTATAGTGGAGGGTCAGGATTAGTGGTGAGGGTTTAACCAGTCTAGTTTTTATAGTGGAGGGTTAGTGGTCAGGGTTTAACCAGTCTAGTTTTTATAGTGGAGGATTAGAATTAGTGTTGAGGGTTCAACCAGTCTAGTTTTTATAGTGGTTAGTGGTTGGTTGTAAAGTTGTGTTTATGCAAACGGCTGTTGGGTCTTCTACTGCACTTCCCATTCTCATTGCTGATGACACCCATTAAATTTTATCACACAATCATTTTGATTCACTAATTAATGAAACCAACTTGGGCATGGCCACATTTTCTGAATGTTTACAGATAAACAAATGATCTTTAAATGTTTTTTAAAAAATCTAAGTTTAGTGGCCATGCCCATTCTCTAGTAATAAGAAATATTGTTGTAAAAAAGAAAAAAGGCAATCTCATTTGGTGGGACTGAAATGGAACAGGCCACACCCACTAGATTCCTCAGAGTTTTAATTGATGAAAAGTTATCCTGGAAAGGTCATAATCAATTTGTCTGTAGGTGATTAAATCTGTTGGTAACATCAGACAGATTAGTGCTTCCTAACTCTATACTAGAGATTAATTTACACATATCTCGTTCACTGTAATATTGTTTGGGCCAGAATATATGCCTCCTACCTACACAAAATACTCATCATACAAAATACATTTAGAAGGCTTAATAAAGGTTAAATAAAATAAATAGCCACCTCCTCTTGTTACCTGGCTCCATCTGCACCTTTGTTTAAGAAACTCAATATCTTCTCTATTAATACACATTAATGTACACCAACTATGCACTTTCATCAATACACATACCTCCCAGACAGTTTACCTAAACCCTTCAATGGATTCTACCAGGTCCCAGTTTACCTAAACCCTTCAATGGATTCTACCAGGTCCCAGTTTACCTAAACCCTTCAATGGATTCTTCAGGTCCCAGACAGTTTACCTAAACCCTTCAATGGATTCTTCCAGGTCCCAGTTTACCTAAACCCTTCAATGGATTCTACCAGGTCCCAGACAGTTTACCTAAACCCTTCAATGGATTCTACCAGGTCCCAGACAGTTTACCTAAACCCTTCAATGGATTCTACCAGGTCCCAGACAGTTTACCTAAACCCTTCAATGGATTCTATCAGGTCCCAGACAGTTTACCTAAACCCTTCAATGGATTCTACCAGGTCCCAGTTTACCTAAACCCTTCAATGGATTCTTCCAGGTCCCAGTTTACCTAAACCCTTCAATGGATTCTACCAGGTCCCAGACAGTTTACCTAAACCCTTCAATGGATTCTACCAGGTCCCAGTTTACCTAAACCCTTCAATGGATTCTACCAGGTCCCAGACAGTTTACCTAAACCCTTCAATGGATTCTACCAGGTCCCAGTTTACCTAAACCCTTCAATGGATTCTTCAGGTCCCAGTTTACCTAAACCCTTCAATGGATTCTACCAGGTCCCAGACAGTTTACCTAAACCCTTCAATGGATTCTACCAGGTCCCAGTTTACCTAAACCCTCCAATGGATTCTACCAGGTCCCAGTTTACCTAAACCCTTCAATGGATTCTACCAGGTCCCAGACAGTTTACCTAAACCCTTCAATGGATTCTACCAGGTCCCAGTTTACCTAAACCCTTCAATGGATTCTACCAGGTCCCAGTTTACCTAAACCCTTCAATGGATTCTCCCAGGTCCCAGACAGTTTACCTAAACCCTTCAATGGATTCTACCAGGTCCCAGTTTACCTAAACCCTTCAATGGATTCTACCAGGTCCCAGTTTACCTAAACCCTTCAATGGATTCTTCAGGTCCCAGTTTACCTAAACCCTTCAATGGATTCTACCAGGTCCCAGACAGTTTACCTAAACCCTTCAATGGATTCTACCAGGTCCCAGTTTACCTAAACCCTCCAATGGATTCTACCAGGTCCCAGTTTACCTAAACCCTTCAATGGATTCTACCAGGTCCCAGACAGTTTACCTAAACCCTTCAATGGATTCTACCAGGTCCCAGTTTACCTAAACCCTTCAATGGATTCTACCAGGTCCCAGTTTACCTAAACCCTTCAATGGATTCTCCCAGGTCCCAGACAGTTTACCTAAACCCTTCAATGGATTCTACCAGGTCCCAGTTTACCTAAACCCTTCAATGGATTCTACCAGGTCCCAGTTTACCTAAACCCTTCAATGGATTCTCCCAGGTCCCAGACAGTTTACCTAAACCCTTCAATGGATTCTACCAGGTCCCAGTTTACCTAAACCCTTCAATGGATTCTACCAGGTCCCAGTTTACCTAAACCCTTCAATGGATTCTTCAGGTCCCAGTTTACCTAAACCCTTCAATGGATTCTACCAGGTCCCAGACAGTTTACCTAAACCCTTCAATGGATTCTACCAGGTCCCAGTTTACCTAAACCCTCCAATGGATTCTACCAGGTCCCAGTTTACCTAAACCCTTCAATGGATTCTACCAGGTCCCAGACAGTTTACCTAAACCCTTCAATGGATTCTACCAGGTCCCAGTTTACCTAAACCCTTCAATGGATTCTACCAGGTCCCAGTTTACCTAAACCCTTCAATGGATTCTCCCAGGTCCCAGACAGTTTACCTAAACCCTTCAATGGATTCTACCAGGTCCCAGTTTATCTAAACCCTTCAATGGATTCTACCAGGTCCCAGACAGTTTACCTAAACCCTTCAATGGATTCTACCAGGTCCCAGTTTACCTAAACCCTTCAATGGATTCTACCAGGTCCCAGACAGTTTACCTAAACCCTTCAATGGATTCTACCAGGTCCCAGTTTACCTAAACCCTTCAATGGATTCTACCAGGTCCCAGTTTACCTAAACCCTTCAATGGACTCTACCAGGTCCCAGTTTACCTAAACCCGTCAATGGATTCTACCAGGTTCCAGACAGTTTACCTAAACCCTTCAATGGATTCTACCAGGTCCCAGTTTACCTGAACCCTTCAATGGATTCTCCCAGGTCCCAGACAGTTTACCTAAACCCTACAATGGATTATTCAGGTCCCAGACAGTTTACCTAAACCCTTCAATGGATTCTTCCAGGTCCCAGTTTGCCTAAACCCTTCAATGGATTCTACCAGGTCCCAGACAGTTTACCTAAACCCTTCAATGGATTCTACCAGGTCCCAGACAGTTTACCTAAACCCTTCAATGGATTCTACCAGGTCCCAGTTTACCTAAACCCTTCAATGGATTCTACCAGGTCCCAGTTTACCTAAACCCTTCAATGGATTCTACCAGGTCCCAGACAGTTTACCTAAACCCTTCAATGGATTCTACCAGGTCCCAGACAGTTTACCTAAACCCTCCAATGGATTCTTCCAAGTTAATTCTGAAGACACTGTAATAACCTTCACCCTCTCAACTGCCACACCTCACATAGTCAATTCTCTATCAGATACAGAGGTACCATTCTTATCTTCACATTGCCAAAACATCATCATCCCTCAATAACTTCAAGAGAACACTGGAGGTCAGCCTGACGAACTAAACTACTCAGTAATCTCCTCCATGAAGACTGGAGGTCAGCCTGATGAACCAAACTACTCAGTAACCTCCAAGGAGACTGGAGGTCAGCCTGATGAACTAAACTATTCAGTAATCTCCATGGAGACTGGAGTACAGCCTGATGAACCAAACTACTCAGTAATCTCCTTCATGAAGACTGGAGGTCAGCCTGATGAACTAAACTACTCAGTAACCTCCAAGGAGACTGGAGGTCAGCCTGATGAACTAAACTATTCAGTAATCTCCATGGAGACTGGAGGACAGCCTGATGAACCAAACTACTCAGTAATCTCCTTCATGAAGACTGGAGGTCAGCCTGATGAACTAAACTACTCAGTAATCTCCATGAAGACTGGGGATCAGCCTGATGAACCAAACTACTCAGTAATCTCCTCCATGAAGACTGGAGGTCAGCCTGATGAACCAAACTACTCAGTAATCTCCAAGGAGACTGGAGGTCAGCCTGATGAACCATGAAGACTGGGGGTCAGCCTGATGAACCAAACTACTCAGTATTCTCCTCCATGAAGACTGGTGGTCAGCCTTATGAACCAAACTACTCAGTAATCTCCATGAAGACTGGAGGTCAGTCTAATGAACCATTAAGACTGGGGGTCAGCCTGATGAACCAAACTACTCAGTAATCTCCATGGAGACTGGAGGTCAGCCTGATGAACCATTAAGACTGGGGGTCAGCCTGATGAACCAAACTACTCAGTATTCTCCTCCAAGGAGACTGGAGGTCAGCCCTATGAACTAAACTACTCAGAAAATCTCCTCCATGATGACTGGGGGTCAGCCTGATGAACCAAACTACTCAGTATTCTCCACCATGACGACTGGGGGTCAGCCTGATGAACCACGAAGACTGGGGATCAGCCTGATGACAAAACTACTCAGTAATCTCCATGGAGACTGGAGGTCAGCCTGATGAACCAAACTACTCAGTAATCTCCCCCATGAAGACTGGGGATCAGCCTGAAGAACCATGAAGACTGGGGATCAGCCTGATGAACCAAACTACTCAGTAATCTCCATGGAGACTGGAGATCAGCCTGATTAACCAAACTACTCAGTAATCTCCATGAAGACTGGAGATCAGCCTGATGAACCAAACTACTCAGTAATCTCCTCCATGTAGACTGGAGGTCAGCCTGATGAACCAAACTACTCAGTAATCTCCTCCATGTAGACTGGAGGTCAGCCTGATGAACCAAACTTCTCAGTAATCTCCATGAAGACTGGAGGTCAGCCTGATGAAATAAACTACTCAGTAATCTCCATGGAGACTGGAGGTCAGCCTGATGAACCAAACTACTCAGTAATTTCCATGAAGACTGGAGGTCAGCCTGATGAACCATGAAGACTGGAGGTCAGCCTGATGAACCATGAAGACTGGAGGTCAGCCTGATGAACCATGAAGACTGGAGGTCAGCCTGATGAACCAAACTACTCAGTAATCTCTTCCATGGAGACTGGGGGTCAGCCTGATGAACCAAACTACTCAGTAATCTCCATGGAAGACTGGGGATCAACCTGATGAACCAAACTACTCAGTAATCTCCATGGAGACTGGAGGTCAGACTGGTGAACCAAACTACTCAGTAATCTCCATGGAGACTGGAGGTCAGCCTGATGAACCAAACTACTCAGTAATCTCCATGAAGACTGGAGGTCAGCCTGATGAACTAAACTACTCAGTAATCTCCATGGAGACTGGGGATCAACCTGATGAACCAAACTACTCAGTAATCTCCATGGACACTGGAGGTCAGACTGTTGAACCAAACTACTCAGTAATCTCCATGGAGACTGGAGGTCAGCCTGATGAACCAAACTACTCAGTAATCTCCATGAAGACTGGAGGTCAGCCTGATGAACCATGAAGACTGGAGGTCAGCCTGATGAACCATTAAGACTGGAGGTCAGCCTGATGAACCATGAAGACTGGAGGTCAGCCTGATGAACTAAACTACTCAGTAATCTCCTTCATGAAGACTGGAGGTCAGCCTGATGAACTAAACTACTCAGTAATCTCCATGAAGACTGGGGATCAGCCTGATGAACCAAACTACTCAGTAATCTCCTCCATGAAGACTGGAGGTCAGCCTGATGAACCAAACTACTCAGTAATCTCCAAGGAGACTGGAGGTCAGCCTGATGAACTAAACTATTCAGTAATCTCCATGGAGACTGGAGGTCAGCCTGATGAACCATGAAGACTGGGGGTCAGCCTGATGAACCAAACTACTCAGTATTCTCCTCCATGAAGACTGGTGGTCAGCCTTATGAACCAAACTACTCAGTAATCTCCATGAAGACTGGAGGTCAGTCTGATGAACCATTAAGACTGGGGGTCAGCCTGATGAACCAAACTACTCAGTAATCTCCATGGAGACTGGAGGTCAGCCTGATGAACCATTAAGACTGGGGGTCAGCCTGATGAACCAAACTACTCAGTATTCTCCTCCAAGGAGACTGGAGGTCAGCCCTATGAACTAAACTACTCAGAAAATCTCCTCCATGATGACTGGGGGTCAGCCTGATGAACCAAACTACTCAGTATTCTCCACCATGACGACCGGGGGTCAGCCTGATGAACCACGAAGACTGGGGATCAGCCTGATGACAAAACTACTCAGTAATCTCCATGGAGACTGGAGGTCAGCCTGATGAACCAAACTACTCAGTAATCTCCCCCATGAAGACTGTGGATCAGCCTGAAGAACCATGAAGACTGGGGATCAGCCTGATGAACCAAACTACTCAGTAATCTCCATGGAGACTGGAGGTCAGCCTGATTAACCAAACTACTCAGTAATCTCCATGAAGACTGGAGATCAGCCTGATGAACCAAACTACTCAGTAATCTCCTCCATGTAGACTGGAGGTCAGCCTGATGAACCAAACTACTCAGTAATCTCCTCCATGGAGACTGGAGGTCAGCCTGATGAACCAAACTACTCAGTACTCTCAATGAAGATTGGAGGTCAGCCTGATGAACCAAACTACTCAGTAATCTCCATGGAGACTGGAGGTCAGCCTGATGAACCAAACTACTCAGTAATCTCCATGAAGACTGGAGGTCAGCCTGATGAACCATGAAGACTGGAGGTCAGCCTGATGAACCATTAAGACTGGAGGTCAGCCTGATGAACCATGAAGACTGGAGGTCAGCCTGATGAACTAAACTACTCAGTAATCTCCATGGAGACTGGAGGTCAGCCTGATGAACCAAACTTCTCAGTAATATCCATGAAGACTGGAGGTCAGCCTGATGAAATAAACTACTCAGTAATCTCCATGGAGACTGGAGGTCAGCCTGATGAACCAAACTACTCAGTAATTTCCATGAAGACTGGAGGTCAGCCTGATGAACCATGAAGACTGGAGGTCAGCCTGATGAACCATGAAGACTGGAGGTCAGCCTGATGAACCATGAAGACTGGAGGTCAGCCTGATGAACCAAACTACTCAGTAATCTCTTCCATGGAGACTGGGGGTCAGCCTGATGAACCAAACTACTCAGTAATCTCCATGGAAGACTGGGGATCAACCTGATGAACCAAACTACTCAGTAATCTCCATGGAGACTGGAGGTCAGACTGGTGAACCAAACTACTCAGTAATCTCCATGGAGACTGGAGGTCAGCCTGATGAACCAAACTACTCAGTAATCTCCATGAAGACTGGAGGTCAGCCTGATGAACTAAACTACTCAGTAATCTCCATGGAGACTGGGGATCAACCTGATGAACCAAACTACTCAGTAATCTCCATGGACACTGGAGGTCAGACTGGTGAACCAAACTACTCAGTAATCTCCATGGAGACTGGAGGTCAGCCTGATGAACCAAACTACTCAGTAATCTCCCCCATGAAGACTGTGGATCAGCCTGAAGAACCATGAAGACTGGGGATCAGCCTGATGAACCAAACTACTCAGTAATCTCCATGGAGACTGGAGGTCAGCCTGATTAACCAAACTACTCAGTAATCTCCATGAAGACTGGAGATCAGCCTGATGAACCAAACTACTCAGTAATCTCCTCCATGTAGACTGGAGGTCAGCCTGATGAACCAAACTACTCAGTAATCTCCTCCATGGAGACTGGAGGTCAGCCTGATGAACCAAACTACTCAGTACTCTCAATGAAGATTGGAGGTCAGCCTGATGAACCAAACTACTCAGTAATCTCCATGGAGACTGGAGGTCAGCCTGATGAACCAAACTACTCAGTAATCTCCATGAAGACTGGAGGTCAGCCTGATGAACCATGAAGACTGGACGTCAGCCTGATGAACCATTAAGACTGGAGGTCAGCCTGATGAACCATGAAGACTGGAGGTCAGCCTGATGAACTAAACTACTCAGTAATCTCCATGGAGACTGGAGGTCAGCCTGATGAACCAAACTTCTCAGTAATATCCATGAAGACTGGAGGTCAGCCTGATGAACCATGAAGACTGGAGGTCAGCCTGATGAACCATGAAGACTGGAGGTCAGCCTGATGAACCATGAAGACTGGAGGTCAGCCTGATGAACCAAACTACTCAGTAATCTCTTCCATGGAGACTGGGGGTCAGCCTGATGAACCAAACTACTCAGTAATCTCCATGGAAGACTGGGGATCAACCTGATGAACCAAACTACTCAGTAATCTCCATGGAGACTGGAGGTCAGACTGGTGAACCAAACTACTCAGTAATCTCCATGGAGACTGGAGGTCAGCCTGATGAACCAAACTACTCAGTAATCTCCATGAAGACTGGAGGTCAGCCTGATGAACTAAACTACTCAGTAATCTCCATGGAGACTGGGGATCAACCTGATGAACCAAACTACTCAGTAATCTCCATGGACACTGGAGGTCAGACTGGTGAACCAAACTACTCAGTAATCTCCTCCATGAAGACTGGAGGTCAGCCTGATGAACCAAACTACTCAGTAATCTCCAAGGAGACTGGAGGTCAGCCTGATGAACTAAACTATTCAGTAATCTCCATGGAGACTGGAGGTCAGCCTGATGAACCATGAAGACTGGGGGTCAGCCTGATGAACCAAACTACTCAGTATTCTCCTCCATGAAGACTGGTGGTCAGCCTTATGAACCAAACTACTCAGTAATCTCCATGAAGACTGGAGGTCAGTCTGATGAACCATTAAGACTGGGGGTCAGCCTGATGAACCAAACTACTCAGTAATCTCCATGGAGACTGGAGGTCAGCCTGATGAACCATTAAGACTGGGGGTCAGCCTGATGAACCAAACTACTCAGTATTCTCCTCCAAGGAGACTGGAGGTCAGCCCTATGAACTAAACTACTCAGAAAATCTCCTCCATGATGACTGGGGGTCAGCCTGATGAACCAAACTACTCAGTATTCTCCACCATGACGACCGGGGGTCAGCCTGATGAACCACGAAGACTGGGGATCAGCCTGATGACAAAACTACTCAGTAATCTCCATGGAGACTGGAGGTCAGCCTGATGAACCAAACTACTCAGTAATCTCCCCCATGAAGACTGTGGATCAGCCTGAAGAACCATGAAGACTGGGGATCAGCCTGATGAACCAAACTACTCAGTAATCTCCATGGAGACTGGAGGTCAGCCTGATTAACCATTAAGACTGGGGGTCAGCCTGATGAACCAAACTACTCAGTATTCTCCTCCAAGGAGACTGGAGGTCAGCCCTATGAACTAAACTACTCAGAAAATCTCCTCCATGATGACTGGGGGTCAGCCTGATGAACCAAACTACTCAGTATTCTCCACCATGACGACCGGGGGTCAGCCTGATGAACCACGAAGACTGGGGATCAGCCTGATGACAAAACTACTCAGTAATCTCCATGGAGACTGGAGGTCAGCCTGATGAACCAAACTACTCAGTAATCTCCCCCATGAAGACTGTGGATCAGCCTGAAGAACCATGAAGACTGGGGATCAGCCTGATGAACCAAACTACTCAGTAATCTCCATGGAGACTGGAGGTCAGCCTGATTAACCAAACTACTCAGTAATCTCCATGAAGACTGGAGATCAGCCTGATGAACCAAACTACTCAGTAATCTCCTCCATGTAGACTGGAGGTCAGCCTGATGAACCAAACTACTCAGTAATCTCCTCCATGGAGACTGGAGGTCAGCCTGATGAACCAAACTACTCAGTACTCTCAATGAAGATTGGAGGTCAGCCTGATGAACCAAACTACTCAGTAATCTCCATGGAGACTGGAGGTCAGCCTGATGAACCAAACTACTCAGTAATCTCCATGAAGACTGGAGGTCAGCCTGATGAACCATGAAGACTGGAGGTCAGCCTGATGAACCATTAAGACTGGAGGTCAGCCTGATGAACCATGAAGACTGGAGGTCAGCCTGATGAACTAAACTACTCAGTAATCTCCATGGAGACTGGAGGTCAGCCTGATGAACCAAACTTCTCAGTAATATCCATGAAGACTGGAGGTCAGCCTGATGAAATAAACTACTCAGTAATCTCCATGGAGACTGGAGGTCAGCCTGATGAACCAAACTACTCAGTAATTTCCATGAAGACTGGAGGTCAGCCTGATGAACCATGAAGACTGGAGGTCAGCCTGATGAACCATGAAGACTGGAGGTCAGCCTGATGAACCATGAAGACTGGAGGTCAGCCTGATGAACCAAACTACTCAGTAATCTCTTCCATGGAGACTGGGGGTCAGCCTGATGAACCAAACTACTCAGTAATCTCCATGGAAGACTGGGGATCAACCTGATGAACCAAACTACTCAGTAATCTCCATGGAGACTGGAGGTCAGACTGGTGAACCAAACTACTCAGTAATCTCCATGGAGACTGGAGGTCAGCCTGATGAACCAAACTACTCAGTAATCTCCATGAAGACTGGAGGTCAGCCTGATGAACTAAACTACTCAGTAATCTCCATGGAGACTGGGGATCAACCTGATGAACCAAACTACTCAGTAATCTCCATGGACACTGGAGGTCAGACTGGTGAACCAAACTACTCAGTAATCTCCATGGAGACTGGAGGTCAGCCTGATGAACCAAACTACTCAGTAATCTCCATGAAGACTGGAGGTCAGCCTGATGAACCATGAAGACTGGAGGTCAGCCTGATGAACCATTAAGACTGGAGGTCAGCCTGATGAACCATGAAGACTGGAGGTCAGCCTGATGAACTAAACTACTCAGTAATCTCCATGGAGACTGGAGGTCAGCCTGATGAACCAAACTTCTCAGTAATCTCCATGAAGACTGGAGGTCAGCCTGATGAACCAAACTACTCAGTAATCTCCATGGAGACTGGAGGTCAGTCTGATGAAATAAACTACTCACTAATCTCCATGGAGACTGGGGATCAGCCTGATGAACTAAACTACTCAGTAATCTCCATGGCGACTGGGGATCAGCCTGATGAACCAAACTACTCAGTAATCTCCATGGAGACTGGAGGTCAACCTGATGAACTAAACTACTCAGTAATCTCCATGGAGACTGGGGCTCAGCCTGATGAATCAAACTACTCAGTAATCTCCATGAAGACTGGAGGTCAGCCTGATGAACCAAACTACTCAGTAATCTCCATGGAGACTGGAGGTCAGCCTGATGAACCATGAAGACTGGAGGTCAGCCTGATGAACCACTCAGTAATCTCCATGAAGACTGGAGGTCAGCCTGATGAACCAAACTACTCAGTAATCTCCATGGAGACTGGGGATCAACCTGATGAACCAAACTACTCAGTAATCTCCATGGACACTGGAGGTCAGACTGTTGAACCAAACTACTCAGTAATCTCCATGGAGACTGGAGGTCAGCCTGATGAACCAAACTACTCAGTAATCTCCATGAAGACTGGAGGTCAGCCTGATGAACCATGAAGACTGGAGGTCAGCCTGATGAACCATTAAGACTGGAGGTCAGCCTGATGAACCATGAAGACTGGAGGTCAGCCTGATGAACTAAACTACTCAGTAATCTCCATGGAGACTGGAGGTCAGCCTGATGAACCAAACTTCTCAGTAATCTCCATGAAGACTGGAGGTCAGCCTGATGAACTAAACTACTCAGTAATCTCCATGGCGACTGGATATCAGCCTGATGAACCAAACTACTCAGTAATTTCCATGAAGACTGGAGGTCAGCCTGATGAACCATGAAGACTGGAGGTCAGCCTGATGAACCATGAAGACTGGAGGTCAGCCTGATGAACCATGAAGACTGGAGGTCAGCCTGATGAACCAAACTACTCAGTAATCTCTTCCATGGAGACTGGGGGTCAGCCTGATGAACCAAACTACTCAGTAATCTCCATGGAAGACTGGGGATCAACCTGATGAACCAAACTACTCAGTAATCTCCATGGAGACTGGAGGTCAGACTGGTGAACCAAACTACTCAGTAATCTCCATGGAGACTGGAGGTCAGCCTGATGAACCAAACTACTCAGTAATCTCCATGAAGACTGGAGGTCAGCCTGATGAACTAAACTACTCAGTAATCTCCATGGAGACTGGGGATCAACCTGATGAACCAAACTACTCAGTAATCTCCATGGACACTGGAGGTCAGACTGTTGAACCAAACTACTCAGTAATCTCCATGGAGACTGGAGGTCAGCCTGATGAACCAAACTACTCAGTAATCTCCATGAAGACTGGAGGTCAGCCTGATGAACCATGAAGACTGGAGGTCAGCCTGATGAACCATTAAGACTGGAGGTCAGCCTGATGAACCATGAAGACTGGAGGTCAGCCTGATGAACTAAACTACTCAGTAATCTCCTTCATGAAGACTGGAGGTCAGCCTGATGAACTAAACTACTCAGTAATCTCCATGAAGACTGGGGATCAGCCTGATGAACCAAACTACTCAGTAATCTCCTCCATGAAGACTGGAGGTCAGCCTGATGAACCAAACTACTCAGTAATCTCCAAGGAGACTGGAGGTCAGCCTGATGAACTAAACTATTCAGTAATCTCCATGGAGACTGGAGGTCAGCCTGATGAACCATGAAGACTGGGGGTCAGCCTGATGAACCAAACTACTCAGTATTCTCCTCCATGAAGACTGGTGGTCAGCCTTATGAACCAAACTACTCAGTAATCTCCATGAAGACTGGAGGTCAGTCTGATGAACCATTAAGACTGGGGGTCAGCCTGATGAACCAAACTACTCAGTAATCTCCATGGAGACTGGAGGTCAGCCTGATGAACCATTAAGACTGGGGGTCAGCCTGATGAACCAAACTACTCAGTATTCTCCTCCAAGGAGACTGGAGGTCAGCCCTATGAACTAAACTACTCAGAAAATCTCCTCCATGATGACTGGGGGTCAGCCTGATGAACCAAACTACTCAGTATTCTCCACCATGACGACCGGGGGTCAGCCTGATGAACCACGAAGACTGGGGATCAGCCTGATGACAAAACTACTCAGTAATCTCCATGGAGACTGGAGGTCAGCCTGATGAACCAAACTACTCAGTAATCTCCCCCATGAAGACTGTGGATCAGCCTGAAGAACCATGAAGACTGGGGATCAGCCTGATGAACCAAACTACTCAGTAATCTCCATGGAGACTGGAGGTCAGCCTGATTAACCAAACTACTCAGTAATCTCCATGAAGACTGGAGATCAGCCTGATGAACCAAACTACTCAGTAATCTCCTCCATGTAGACTGGAGGTCAGCCTGATGAACCAAACTACTCAGTAATCTCCTCCATGGAGACTGGAGGTCAGCCTGATGAACCAAACTACTCAGTACTCTCAATGAAGATTGGAGGTCAGCCTGATGAACCAAACTACTCAGTAATCTCCATGGAGACTGGAGGTCAGCCTGATGAACCAAACTACTCAGTAATCTCCATGAAGACTGGAGGTCAGCCTGATGAACCATGAAGACTGGAGGTCAGCCTGATGAACCATTAAGACTGGAGGTCAGCCTGATGAACCATGAAGACTGGAGGTCAGCCTGATGAACTAAACTACTCAGTAATCTCCATGGAGACTGGAGGTCAGCCTGATGAACCAAACTTCTCAGTAATATCCATGAAGACTGGAGGTCAGCCTGATGAAATAAACTACTCAGTAATCTCCATGGAGACTGGAGGTCAGCCTGATGAACCAAACTACTCAGTAATTTCCATGAAGACTGGAGGTCAGCCTGATGAACCATGAAGACTGGAGGTCAGCCTGATGAACCATGAAGACTGGAGGTCAGCCTGATGAACCATGAAGACTGGAGGTCAGCCTGATGAACCAAACTACTCAGTAATCTCTTCCATGGAGACTGGGGGTCAGCCTGATGAACCAAACTACTCAGTAATCTCCATGGAAGACTGGGGATCAACCTGATGAACCAAACTACTCAGTAATCTCCATGGAGACTGGAGGTCAGCCTGATGAACCAAACTACTCAGTAATCTCCATGAAGACTGGAGGTCAGCCTGATGAACTAAACTACTCAGTAATCTCCATGGAGACTGGGGATCAACCTGATGAACCAAACTACTCAGTAATCTCCATGGACACTGGAGGTCAGACTGGTGAACCAAACTACTCAGTAATCTCCATGGAGACTGGAGGTCAGCCTGATGAACCAAACTACTCAGTAATCTCCATGAAGACTGGAGGTCAGCCTGATGAACCATGAAGACTGGAGGTCAGCCTGATGAACCATTAAGACTGGAGGTCAGCCTGATGAACCATGAAGACTGGAGGTCAGCCTGATGAACTAAACTACTCAGTAATCTCCATGGAGACTGGAGGTCAGCCTGATGAACCAAACTTCTCAGTAATCTCCATGAAGACTGGAGGTCAGCCTGATGAACCAAACTACTCAGTAATCTCCATGGAGACTGGAGGTCAGTCTGATGAAATAAACTACTCACTAATCTCCATGGAGACTGGGGATCAGCCTGATGAACTAAACTACTCAGTAATCTCGATGGCGACTGGGGATCAGCCTGATGAACCAAACTACTCAGTAATCTCCATGGAGACTGGAGGTCAACCTGATGAACTAAACTACTCAGTAATCTCCATGGAGACTGGGGCTCAGCCTGATGAATCAAACTACTCAGTAATCTCCATGAAGACTGGAGGTCAGCCTGATGAACCAAACTACTCAGTAATCTCCATGGAGACTGGAGGTCAGCCTGATGAACCATGAAGACTGGAGGTCAGCCTGATGAACCACTCAGTAATCTCCATGAAGACTGGAGGTCAGCCTGATGAACCAAACTACTCAGTAATCTCCATGAAAACTGGAGGTCAGCCTGATGAACCAAACTACTCAGTAATTTCCATGAAGACTGGAGGTCAGCCTGATGAACCATGAAGACTGGAGGTCAGCCTGATGAACCAAACTACTCAGTAATCTCCATGAAGACTGGAGGTCAGCCTGATGAACCAAACTACTCAGTAATCTCCATGAAAACTGGAGGTCAGCCTGATGAACCAAACTACTCAGTAATTTCCATGAAGACTGGAGGTCAGTCTGATGAACCATGAAGACTGGAGGTCAGCCTGATGAACCATGAAGACTGGAGGTCAGCCTGATGAACCAAACTACTCAGTAATCTCCTCCATGGAGACTGGGGGTCAGCCTGATGAACCAAACTACTCAGTAATCTCCATGGAGACTGGGGATCAACCTGATGAACCAAACTACTCAGTAATCTCCATGGAGACTGGAGGTCAGACTGGTGAACCAAACTACTCAGTAATCTCCATGGAGACTGGAGGTCAGCCTGATGAACCAAACTACTCAGTAATCTCCATGAAGACTGGAGGTCAGCCTGATGAACTAAACTACTCAGTAATCTCCATGGAGACTGGGAATCAACCTGATGAACCAAACTACTCAGTAATCTCCATGGAGACTGGAGGTCAGACTGGTGAACCAAACTACTCAGTAATCTCTATGGAGACTGGAGGTCAGCCTGATGAACCAAACTACTCAGTAATCTCCATGAAGACTGGAGGTCAGCCTGATGAACCAAACTACTCAGTAATCTCCATGAAGACTGGGGGTCAGCCTGATGAACCAAACTACTCAGTAATCTCCATGGAGACTGGAGGTCAGCCTGATGAACCAAACTACTCAGTACTCTCAATGAAGATTGGAGGTCAGCCTGATGAACCAAACTACTCAGTAATCTCCATGGAGACTGGAGGTCAGCCTGATGAACCAAACTACTCAGTACTCTCAATGAAGATTGGAGGTCAGCCTGATGAACCAAACTACTCAGTAATCTCCATGGAGACTGGAGGTCAGCCTGATGAACCAAACTACTCAGTAATCTCCATGAAGACTGGAGGTCAGCCTGATGAACCATGAAGACTGGAGGTCAGCCTGATGAACCATTAAGACTGGAGGTCAGCCTGATGAACCATGAAGACTGGAGGTCAGCCTGATGAACTAAACTACTCAGTAATCTCCATGGAGACTGGAGGTCAGCCTGATGAACCAAACTTCTCAGTAATATCCATGAAGACTGGAGGTCAGCCTGATGAAATAAACTACTCAGTAATCTCCATGGAGACTGGAGGTCAGCCTGATGAACCAAACTACTCAGTAATTTCCATGAAGACTGGAGGTCAGCCTGATGAACCATGAAGACTGGAGGTCAGCCTGATGAACCATGAAGACTGGAGGTCAGCCTGATGAACCATGAAGACTGGAGGTCAGCCTGATGAACCAAACTACTCAGTAATCTCTTCCATGGAGACTGGGGGTCAGCCTGATGAACCAAACTACTCAGTAATCTCCATGGAAGACTGGGGATCAACCTGATGAACCAAACTACTCAGTAATCTCCATGGAGACTGGAGGTCAGCCTGATGAACCAAACTACTCAGTAATCTCCATGAAGACTGGAGGTCAGCCTGATGAACTAAACTACTCAGTAATCTCCATGGAGACTGGGGATCAACCTGATGAACCAAACTACTCAGTAATCTCCATGGACACTGGAGGTCAGACTGGTGAACCAAACTACTCAGTAATCTCCATGGAGACTGGAGGTCAGCCTGATGAACCAAACTACTCAGTAATCTCCATGAAGACTGGAGGTCAGCCTGATGAACCATGAAGACTGGAGGTCAGCCTGATGAACCATTAAGACTGGAGGTCAGCCTGATGAACCATGAAGACTGGAGGTCAGCCTGATGAACTAAACTACTCAGTAATCTCCATGGAGACTGGAGGTCAGCCTGATGAACCAAACTTCTCAGTAATCTCCATGAAGACTGGAGGTCAGCCTGATGAACCAAACTACTCAGTAATCTCCATGGAGACTGGAGGTCAGTCTGATGAAATAAACTACTCACTAATCTCCATGGAGACTGGGGATCAGCCTGATGAACTAAACTACTCAGTAATCTCGATGGCGACT
Organism: Oncorhynchus mykiss; assembly: GCF_057628025.1. NCBI lineage: Eukaryota > Metazoa > Chordata > Actinopteri > Salmoniformes > Salmonidae > Oncorhynchus > Oncorhynchus mykiss. Next base: position 92,720,992 of record NC_143029.1, read on the forward strand.
GGGGATCAGCCTGATGAACCAAACTACTCAGTAATCTCCATGGAGACTGGAGGTCAACCTGATGAACTAAACTACTCAGTAATCTCCATGGAGACTGGGGCTCAGCCTGATGAATCAAACTACTCAGTAATCTCCATGAAGACTGGAGGTCAGCCTGATGAACCAAACTACTCAGTAATCTCCATGGAGACTGGAGGTCAGCCTGATGAACCATGAAGACTGGAGGTCAGCCTGATGAACCACTCAGTAATCTCCATGAAGACTGGAGGTCAGCCTGATGAACCAAACTACTCAGTAATCTCCATGAAAACTGGAGGTCAGCCTGATGAACCAAACTACTCAGTAATTTCCATGAAGACTGGAGGTCAGCCTGATGAACCATGAAGACTGGAGGTCAGCCTGATGAACCAAACTACTCAGTAATCTCCATGAAGACTGGAGGTCAGCCTGATGAACCAAACTACTCAGTAATCTCCATGAAAACTGGAGGTCAGCCTGATGAACCAAACTACTCAGTAATTTCCATGAAGACTGGAGGTCAGTCTGATGAACCATGAAGACTGGAGGTCAGCCTGATGAACCATGAAGACTGGAGGTCAGCCTGATGAACCAAACTACTCAGTAATCTCCTCCATGGAGACTGGGGGTCAGCCTGATGAACCAAACTACTCAGTAATCTCCATGGAGACTGGGGATCAACCTGATGAACCAAACTACTCAGTAATCTCCATGGAGACTGGAGGTCAGACTGGTGAACCAAACTACTCAGTAATCTCCATGGAGACTGGAGGTCAGCCTGATGAACCAAACTACTCAGTAATCTCCATGAAGACTGGAGGTCAGCCTGATGAACTAAACTACTCAGTAATCTCCATGGAGACTGGGAATCAACCTGATGAACCAAACTACTCAGTAATCTCCATGGAGACTGGAGGTCAGACTGGTGAACCAAACTACTCAGTAATCTCTATGGAGACTGGAGGTCAGCCTGATGAACCAAACTACTCAGTAATCTCCATGAAGACTGGAGGTCAGCCTGATGAACCAAACTACTCAGTAATCTCCATGAAGACTGGGGGTCAGCCTGATGAACCAAACTACTCAGTAATCTCCATGGAGACTGGAGGTCAGCCTGATGAACCAAACTACTCAGTAATTTCCATGAAGACTGGAGGTCAGCCTGATGAACCATGAAGACTGGAGGTCAGCCTGATGAACCATGAAGACTGGAGGTCAGCCTGATGAACCATGAAGACTGGAGGTCAGCCTGATGAACCATGAAGACTGGAGGTCAGCCTGTGGAACCATGAAGACTGGAGGTCAGCCTGATGAACCAAACTACTCAGTAATCTCCATGAAGACTGGAGGTCAGCCTGATGAACCATGAAGACTGGAGGTCAGCCTGATGAACCAAACTACTCAGTAATCTCCTCCATGGAGACTGGAGGTCAGCCTGATGAACCAAACTACTCAGTACTCTCAATGAAGATTGGAGGTCAGCCTGATGAACCAAACTACTCAGTAATCTCCATGGAGACTGGAGGTCAGCCTGATGAACCAAACTACTCAGTAATCTCCATGAAGACTGGAGGTCAGCCTGATGAACCATGAAGACTTGAGGTCAGCCTGATGAACCATTAAGACTGGAGGTCAGCCTGATGAACCATGAAGACTGGAGGTCAGCCTGATGAACTAAACTACTCAGTAATCTCCATGGAGACTGGAGGTCAGCCTGATGAACCAAACTTCTCAGTAATCTCCATGAAGACTGGAGGTCAGCCTGATGAAATAAACTACTCAGTAATCTCCATGGAGACTGGAGGTCAGCCTGATGAACCAAACTACTCAGTAATTTCCATGAAGACTGGAGGTCAGCCTGATGAACCATGAAGACTGGAGGTCAGCCTGATGAACCATGACGACTGGAGGTCAGCCTGATGAACCATGAAGACTGGAGGTCAGCCTGATGAACCAAACTACTCAGTAATCTCTTCCATGGAGACTGGGGGTCAGCCTGATGAACCAAACTACTCAGTAATCTCCATGGAAGACTGGGGATCAACCTGATGAACCAAACTACTCAGTAATCTCCATGGAGACTGGAGGTCAGACTGGTGAACCAAACTACTCAGTAATCTCCATGGAGACTGGAGGTCAGCCTGATGAACCAAACTACTCAGTAATCTCCATGAAGACTGGAGGTCAGCCTGATGAACTAAACTACTCAGTAATCTCCATGGAGACTGGGGATCAACCTGATGAACCAAACTACTCAGTAATCTCCATGGACACTGGAGGTCAGACTGGTGAACCAAACTACTCAGTAATCTCCATGGAGACTGGAGGTCAGCCTGATGAACCAAACTACTCAGTAATCTCCATGAAGACTGGAGGTCAGCCTGATGAACCATGAAGACTGGAGGTCAGCCTGATGAACCATTAAGACTGGAGGTCAGCCTGATGAACCATGAAGACTGGAGGTCAGCCTGATGAACTAAACTACTCAGTAATCTCCATGGAGACTGGAGGTCAGCCTGATGAACCAAACTTCTCAGTAATCTCCATGAAGACTGGAGGTCAGCCTGATGAACCAAACTACTCAGTAATCTCCATGGAGACTGGAGATCAGTCTGATGAAATAAACTACTCACTAATCTCCATGGAGACTGGGGATCAGCCTGATGAACTAAACTACTCAGTAATCTCCATGGCGACTGGGGATCAGCCTGATGAACCAAACTACTCAGTAATCTCCATGAAGACTGGAGGTCAGCCTGATGAACCAAACTACTCAGTAATCTCCATGGAGACTGGAGGTCAACCTGATGAACTAAACTACTCAGTAATCTCCATGGAGACTGGGGCTCAGCCTGATGAATCAAACTACTCAGTAATCTCCATGAAGACTGGAGGTCAGCCTGATGAACCAAACTACTCAGTAATCTCCATGGAGACTGGAGGTCAGCCTGATGAACCATGAAGACTGGAGGTCAGCCTGATGAACCACTCAGTAATCTCCATGAAGACTGGAGGTCAGCCTGATGAACCAAACTACTCAGTAATCTCCATGAAAACTGGAGGTCAGCCTGATGAACCAAACTACTCAGTAATTTCCATGAAGACTGGAGGTCAGCCTGATGAACCATGAAGACTGGAGGTCAGCCTGATGAACCAAACTACTCAGTAATCTCCATGAAGACTGGAGGTCAGCCTGATGAACCAAACTACTCAGTAATCTCCATGAAAACTGGAGGTCAGCCTGATGAACCAAACTACTCAGTAATTTCCATGAAGACTGGAGGTCAGCCTGATGAACCATGAAGACTGGAGGTCAGCCTGATGAACCATGAAGACTGGAGGTCAGCCTGATGAACCAAACTACTCAGTAATCTCCTCCATGGAGACTGGGGGTCAGCCTGATGAACCAAACTACTCAGTAATCTCCATGGAGACTGGAGGTCAGACTGGTGAACCAAACTACTCAGTAATCTCCATGGAGACTGGAGGTCAGCCTGATGAACCAAACTACTCAGTAATCTCCATGAAGACTGGAGGTCAGCCTGATGAACTAAACTACTCAGTAATCTCCATGGAGACTGGGAATCAACCTGATGAACCAAACTACTCAGTAATCTCCATGGAGACTGGAGGTCAGACTGGTGAACCAAACTACTCAGTAATCTCCATGGAGACTGGAGGTCAGCCTGATGAACCAAACTACTCAGTAATCTCCATGAAGACTGGAGGTCAGCCTGATGAACCAAACTACTCAGTAATCTCCATGAAGACTGGGGGTCAGCCTGATGAACCAAACTACTCAGTAATCTCCATGGAGACTGGAGGTCAGCCTGATGAACCAAACTACTCAGTAATTTCCATGAAGACTGGAGGTCAGCCTGATGATCCATGAAGACTGGAGGTCAGCCTGATGAACCAAACTACTCAGTAATCTCCATGGAGACTGGGGATCAACCTGATGAACCAAACTACTCAGTAATCTCCATGGAGACTGGGGATCAGCCTGATGAACCAAAGTACTCAGTAATCTCCATGGAGACTGGAGGTCAGCCTGATGAACTAAACTACTCAGTAATCTCCATGAAGACTGGAGGTCAGCCTGATGAACCATGAAGACTGGAGGTCAGCCTGATGAACCGAACTACTCAGTAATCTCCATGAAGACTGGAGGTCAGCCTGATGAACCAAACTACTCAGTAATCTCCATGGAGACTGGAGGTCAGCCTGATGAACCAAACTACTCAGTAATCTCCATGAAGACTGGAGGTCAGCCTGATGAACCAAACTACTTAGTAATCTCCATGAAGACTGGAGGTCAGCCTGATGAACCAAACTACTCAGTAATCTCCTTCATGAAGACTGGAGGTCAGCCTGATGAACCAAACTACTCAGTAATCTCCATGAAGACTGGAGGTCAGCCTGATGAACCAAACTACTCAGTAATCTCCATGAAGACTGGAGGTCAGCCTGATGAACCATGAAGACTGGAGGTCAGCCTGATGAACCATGAAGACTGGAGGTCAGCCTGATGAACCATGAAGACTGGAGGTCAGCCTGATGAACCATGAAGACTGGAGGTCAGCCTGAGGAACCATGAAGACTGGAGGTCAGCCTGATGAACCAAACTACTCAGTAATTTCCATGAAGACTGGAGGTCAGACTGATGCACCATGAAGACTGGAGGTCAGCCTGATGAACCAAACTACTCAGTAATCTCCATGGAGACTGGAGGTCAGCCTGATGAACCAAACTACTCAGTAATCTCCATAAAGACTGGAGGTCAGCCTGATGAACCAAACTACTCAGTAATCTCCATGAAGACTGGAGGTCAGCCTGATGAACCATGAAGACTGGAGGTCAGCCTGATGAACCATGAAGACTGGAGGTCAGCCAGAGGAACCATGAAGACTGGAGGTCATCCTGATGAACCAAACTACTCAGTAATCTCCATGAAGACTGGAGGTCAGCCTGATGAACCATGAAGACTGGAGGTCAGCCTGATGAACCATGAAGACTGGAGGTCAGCCTGATGAACCATGAAGACTGGAGGTCAGCCTGATGAACCAAACTACTCAGTAATCTCCATGAAGACTGGAGGTCAGCCTGATGAACCAAACTACTCAGTAATCTCCATGAAGACTGGAGGTCAGCCTGATGAACCATGAAGACTGGAGGTCAGCCTGATGAACCATGAAGACTGGAGGTCAGCCTGATGAACCATGAAGACTGGAGGTCAGCCTGATGAACCATGAAGACTGGAGGTCAGCCTGAGGAACCCTGAAGACTGGAGGTCAGCCTGATGAACCAAACTACTCAGTAATCTCCATGAAGACTGGAGGTCAGCCTGATGAACCATGAAGACTGGAGGTCAGCCTGAGGAACCATGAAGACTGGAGGTCAGCCTGATGAACCAAACTACTCAGTAATTTCCATGAAGACTGGAGGTCAGACTGATGCACCATGAAGACTGGAGGTCAGCCTGATGAACCAAACTACTCAGTAATCTCCATGGAGACTGGAGGTCAGCCTGATGAACCAAACTACTCAGTAATCTCCATGAAGACTGGAGGTCAGCCTGATGAACCAAACTACTTAGTAATCTCCATGAAGACTGGAGGTCAGCCTGATGAACCAAACTACTCAGTAATCTCCTTCATGAAGACTGGAGGTCAGCCTGATGAACCAAACTACTCAGTAATCTCCATGAAGACTGGAGGTCAGCCTGATGAACCAAACTACTCAGTAATCTCCATGAAGACTGGAGGTCAGCCTGATGAACCATGAAGACTGGAGGTCAGCCTGATGAACCATGAAGACTGGAGGTCAGCCTGATGAACCATGAAGACTGGAGGTCAGCCTGATGAACCATGAAGACTGGAGGTCAGCCTGAGGAACCATGAAGACTGGAGGTCAGCCTGATGAACCAAACTACTCAGTAATTTCCATGAAGACTGGAGGTCAGACTGATGCACCATGAAGACTGGAGGTCAGCCTGATGAACCAAACTACTCAGTAATCTCCATGGAGACTGGAGGTCAGCCTGATGAACCAAACTACTCAGTAATCTCCATAAAGACTGGAGGTCAGCCTGATGAACCAAACTACTCAGTAATCTCCATGAAGACTGGAGGTCAGCCTGATGAACCATGAAGACTGGAGGTCAGCCTGATGAACCATGAAGACTGGAGGTCAGCCAGAGGAACCATGAAGACTGGAGGTCATCCTGATGAACCAAACTACTCAGTAATCTCCATGAAGACTGGAGGTCAGCCTGATGAACCATGAAGACTGGAGGTCAGCCTGATGAACCATGAAGACTGGAGGTCAGCCTGATGAACCATGAAGACTGGAGGTCAGCCTGATGAACCAAACTACTCAGTAATCTCCATGAAGACTGGAGGTCAGCCTGATGAACCAAACTACTCAGTAATCTCCATGAAGACTGGAGGTCAGCCTGATGAACCATGAAGACTGGAGGTCAGCCTGATGAACCATGAAGACTGGAGGTCAGCCTGATGAACCATGAAGACTGGAGGTCAGCCTGATGAACCATGAAGACTGGAGGTCAGCCTGAGGAACCCTGAAGACTGGAGGTCAGCCTGATGAACCAAACTACTCAGTAATCTCCATGAAGACTGGAGGTCAGCCTGATGAACCATGAAGACTGGAGGTCAGCCTGATGAACCATGAAGACTGGAGGTCAGCCTAATGAACCAAACTACTCAGTAATCTCCTTCATGAAGACTGGAGGTCAGCCTGATAAACTAAACTACTCAGTAATCTCCTTCATGAAGACTGGAGGTCAGCCTGATGAACCAAACTACTCAGTAATCTCCATGAAGACTGGAGGTCAGCCTGATGAACCAAACTACTCAGTAATCTCCATGAAGACTGGAGGTCAGCCTGATGAACCATGAAGACTGGAGGTCAGCCTGATGAACCATGAAGACTGGAGGTCAGCCTGATGAACCATGAAGACTGGAGGTCAGCCTGATGAACCATGAAGACTGGAGGTCAGCCTGAGGAACCATGAAGACTGGAGGTCAGCCTGATGAACCAAACTACTCAGTAATTTCCATGAAGACTGGAGGTCAGACTGATGCACCATGAAGACTGGAGGTCAGCCTGATGAACCAAACTACTCAGTAATCTCCATGGAGACTGGAGGTCAGCCTGATGAACCAAACTACTCAGTAATCTCCATAAAGACTGGAGGTCAGCCTGATGAACCAAACTACTCAGTAATCTCCATGAAGACTGGAGGTCAGCCTGATGAACCATGAAGACTGGAGGTCAGCCTGATGAACCATGAAGACTGGAGGTCAGCCAGAGGAACCATGAAGACTGGAGGTCATCCTGATGAACCAAACTACTCAGTAATCTCCATGAAGACTGGAGGTCAGCCTGATGAACCATGAAGACTGGAGGTCAGCCTGATGAACCATGAAGACTGGAGGTCAGCCTGATGAACCATGGAGACTGGAGGTCAGCCTGATGAACCAAACTACTCAGTAATCTCCATGAAGACTGGAGGTCAGCCTGATGAACCAAACTACTCAGTAATCTCCATGAAGACTGGAGGTCAGCCTGATGAACCATGAAGACTGGAGGTCAGCCTGATGAACCATGAAGACTGGAGGTCAGCCTGATGAACCATGAAGACTGGAGGTCAGCCTGATGAACCATGAAGACTGGAGGTCAGCCTGAGGAACCATGAAGACTGGAGGTCAGCCTGATGAACCAAACTACTCAGTAATTTCCATGAAGACTGGAGGTCAGACTGATGCACCATGAAGACTGGAGGTCAGCCTGATGAACCAAACTACTCAGTAATCTCCATGGAGACTGGAGGTCAGTCTGATGAACCAAACTACTCAGTAATCTCCATAAAGACTGGAGGTCAGCCTGATGAACCAAACTACTCAGTAATCTCCATGAAGACTGGAGGTCAGCCTGATGAACCATGAAGACTGGAGGTCAGCCTGATGAACCATGAAGACTGGAGGTCAGCCAGAGGAACCATGAAGACTGGAGGTCATCCTGATGAACCAAACTACTCAGTAATCTCCATGAAGACTGGAGGTCAGCCTGATGAACCATGAAGACTGGAGGTCAGCCTGATGAACCATGAAGACTGGAGGTCAGCCTGATGAACCATGAAGACTGGAGGTCAGCCTGATGAACCAAACTACTCAGTAATCTCCATGAAGACTGGAGGTCAGCCTGATGAACCAAACTACTCAGTAATCTCCATGAAGACTGGAGGTCAGCCTGATGAACCATGAAGACTGGAGGTCAGCCTGATGAACCATGAAGACTGGAGGTCAGCCTGATGAACCATGAAGACTGGAGGTCAGCCTGATGAACCATGAAGACTGGAGGTCAGCCTGAGGAACCCTGAAGACTGGAGGTCAGCCTGATGAACCAAACTACTCAGTAATCTCCATGAAGACTGGAGGTCAGCCTGATGAACCATGAAGACTGGAGGTCAGCCTGATGAACCATGAAGACTGGAGGTCAGCCTAATGAACCAAACTACTCAGTAATCTCCTTCATGAAGACTGGAGGTCAGCCTGATAAACTAAACTACTCAGTAATCTCCTTCATGAAGACTGGAGGTCAGCCTGATGAACCAAACTACTCAGTAATCTCCATGAAGACTGGAGGTCAGCCTGATGAACCAAACTACTCAGTAATCTCCATGAAGACTGGAGGTCAGCCTGATGAACCATGAAGACTGGAGGTCAGCCTGATGAACCATGAAGACTGGAGGTCAGCCTGATGAACCATGAAGACTGAAGGTCAGCCTGATGAACCAAACTACTCAGTAATTTCCATGAAGACTGGAGGTCAGACTGATGCACCATGAAGACTGGAGGTCAGCCTGATGAACCAAACTACTCAGTAATCTCCATGGAGACTGGAGGTCAGCCTGATGAACCAAACTACTCAGTAATCTCCATAAAGACTGGAGGTCAGCCTGATGAACCAAACTACTCAGTAATCTCCATGAAGACTGGAGGTCAGCCTGATGAACCATGAAGACTGGAGGTCAGCCTGATGAACCATGAAGACTGGAGGTCAGCCAGAGGAACCATGAAGACTGGAGGTCATCCTGATGAACCAAACTACTCAGTAATCTCCATGAAGACTGGAGGTCAGCCTGATGAACCATGAAGACTGGAGGTCAGCCTGATGAACCATGAAGACTGGAGGTCAGCCTGATGAACCATGAAGACTGGAGGTCAGCCTGATGAACCAAACTACTCAGTAATCTCCATGAAGACTGGAGGTCAGCCTGATGAACCAAACTACTCAGTAATCTCCATGAAGACTGGAGGTCAGCCTGATGAACCATGAAGACTGGAGGTCAGCCTGATGAACCATGAAGACTGGAGGTCAGCCTGATGAACCATGAAGACTGGAGGTCAGCCTGATGAACCATGAAGACTGGAGGTCAGCCTGAGGAACCCTGAAGACTGGAGGTCAGCCTGATGAACCAAACTACTCAGTAATCTCCATGAAGACTGGAGGTCAGCCTGATGAACCATGAAGACTGGAGGTCAGCCTGATGAACCATGAAGACTGGAGGTCAGCCTAATGAACCAAACTACTCAGTAATCTCCTTCATGAAGACTGGAGGTCAGCCTGATAAACTAAACTACTCAGTAATCTCCTTCATGAAGACTGGAGGTCAGCCTGATGAACCAAACTACTCAGTAATCTCCTTCATGAAGACTGGAGGTCAGCCTGATAAACTAAACTACTCAGTAATCTCCATGGAGACTGGGGATCAGCCTGATGAACTAAACTACTCAGTAATCTCCATAGAGACTGGGGATCAGCCTGATGAACCAAACTACTCAGTAATCTCCATGGATCAGCCTGATGAACCAAACTACTCAGTACAAAGCTGTCCTCAAGGCAAATGGTGATTACTTTAAAGAATATAAAATATATTTTGATGTGTTTAACACTACTTTGGTTACTTCATGATTCCTTATTTGTTATGTCATGGTTTTGATGTCTTCAATATTATTCTTCAATGTAGAAAATAGTTTTAAAAGAAAAACCCTGGAATGAGTATGTGTGTCCAAACTTTTGACTGGTACTGTATATTAGTGGTGTGTTTTTCATATCAGCCCTTTTGGTCTTCCAACCAGTCTTTACCTGTTTTTATCTGCACTGTTTTGTCTTTCACTTATTTTCTTTGGCGTGAATACATAAAACATAAATAAATCAACAACAACAAAAATACTGACTTGTTTTCTGATCCACACCCCTACTTATTTTTTGAAGGTACTGTGTCTGTGACCAACAGATGCATATCTGTTATTCCCACTCAATCCATAGATTAGGGCCTCAAAGATGTATTTCCATTGACTGATATCCTTATATGATCTGTAACTCAGTAAAATATTGTTGCATGTTGCGTTTATATTTTGTTTAGTGTTCAATATATCAATATTTGCGCATAAAGGTGTTTCCAGCGCCATTTCCTGCATAAATAATTTTACAGGCACAAAGAATTCCACCATGTCGACAGAGACATTATCGTTCGACATTTCTAACATTTTACCAAAACTTCCTGTTTCCATCCCAGCTGTCGTGATTTTTTTATAAGGTATGACTTTTTCACATAAAAACTGTTGATGGTAACGTGGTTAGTGATGCGATATAACTTTTCTCTGTGTGTGTTGTTGTTGCTAGGCGCCACCCATGTGACCGGTCCCTGACATGGAACTCTGGAGCGCTGCACTACTCTGATGAGATCATCTTAGTGCGCCAGCTGAGTGACATCGCCACCGAGCGCCAGGCGCTCATCAGTGACATCAAGGGCATCAGCTACATCGGCAAGGGAACACACACTGACTGTGCCATCAAGAGAGGCATCGCTGAGCTGCTCATAGGGTAATACACACATACACGTCATTAGAAAGGCTCATCAGGATGTCTCCCTCATTCCTCTCTGACCACACCCCTTAACTGTCCCCTGGCCCTGCCCATTAATCACCATTCCCCTCCCTTTCCTCATCTGAATACCTGTCTAATGGTTTCTCTATAGTACCTGTCTAGTGGTTTCTCTATAGTACCTGTCTAGTGGTTTCTCTATAGTACCTGTCTAATGGTTTCTCTATAGTACCTGTCTAATGGTTTCTCTATAGTACCTGTCTAGTGGTTTCTCTATAGTACCTGTCTAGTGGTTTCTCTATAGTACCTGTCTAGTGGTTTCTCTATAGTACCTGTCTAATGGTTTCTCTATAGTACCTGTCTAGTGGTTTCTCTATAGTACCTGAATAATGGTTTCTCTATAGTATCTGTCTAATGGTTTCTCTATAGTACCTGTCTAATGGTTTCTCTATAGTACCTGAATAATGGTTTCTCTATAGTATCTGTCTAATGGTTTCTCTATAGTATCTGTCTAATGGTTTCTCTATAGTACCTGTATAATGGTTTCTCTATAGTACCTGTCTAGTGGTTTCTCTATAGTACCTGTCTAGTGGTTTCTCTATAGTACCTGTCTAGTGGTTTTTCTATAGTACCTGTCTAGTGGTTTCTCTATAGTACCTGTCTAATGGTTTCTCTATAGTACCTGTCTAATGGTTTCTCTATAGTACCTGTCTAGTGGTTTCTCTATAGTACCTGTCTAGTGGTTTCTCTATAGTACCTGTCTAATGGTTTCTCTATAGTACCTGTCTAGTGGTTTCTCTACAGTACCTGTCTAATGGTTTCTCTATAGTACCTGTCTAGTGGTTTCTCTATAGTACCTGTCTAGTGGTTTCTCTATAGTACCTGTCTAATGGTTTCTCTATAGTACCTGTCTAGTGGTTTCTCTATAGTACCTGTCTAATGGTTTCTCTATAGTACCTGTGTAGTGGTTTCTCTATAGTACCTGTCTAGTGGTTTCTCTATAGTACCTGTCTAATGGTTTCTCTATAGTACCTGTCTAGTGTTTTTGTTGTTGCAGTGTGTCTCATTACGTCCCTTTCTATCCGGTGTGTGTGTTCAGGGGCTCCCACTACCAGGAAAATAAGTACATCGTCGTGGTGACGGACGGTCATCCTCTAACAGGTTACAAGGAGCCCTGTGGGGGGATACAGGAAGCTGCCAATGAGGCCAGGCAACACGGGGTTAAAGTCTTCTCTGTCGCCATATCACCTGACCAGGAGGTACGACACACACACACACACACACACACACACACCCTTTTAACCTGACCATGGTAACAGTATTTCACTCTGTATAGTTTACTCCGCTACTTGGGTCATTTCTCTTCCTCTCTCACCAAGCCCCGCCCCCTGTAACACAAGGAGCGCAGTTGTTGTTGGTTGAGCACGAGATCATTTGCAGACCGTTTGCATGGTCGATGTCTTCAGTCTGCATGGTCGATGTCTTCAGTCTGCATGGTCGATGCAGCAAATGCAATAATATGTTGATGACATCTATGCTGCTTTCCCCTTTGCTTCTTTATAGAAATCCATAAGCATTCTATAATTACTCTATTAGTTTGTAGATGTTACTGTCTGCAAACATCTAGTTAGTCTTTTCCCGTTAGCTGGCAAGCTAATAAATGTACTGCGTCAGAGCAAACATAGCTGTCTAATACAGTCTGATACCAGTGCTGGTGTAGGCCTAAATCAGCATGTTGGTTGCAGCAACCAACACGAGAGAGGAATAGGTTAGCTACATGAAGTAAGCCAAAGATTATAGGGGTCCCATGGGAAACACTGACCAAGACTTTGGTTCCTACCCTGTCACAATAACACCTCCATAGAGATCGTATTAGTATTGGCACTCCCCTGGGAAACACTGACCAACACTTTGGTTCCTACCCTGTCACAATAACACCTCCATAGAGATCTTAATAGTATTAGCACTCCCCTGGGAAACACTGACCAACACTTTGGTTCCTACCCTGTCACAAAAATACCTCCATAGAGATCTTATTAGTATTGGCACTCCCCTGAGAAACACTGGTCATCACTTTGGTTCCTATCCTGTCACATTAACACCTCCATAGAGATCTTATTAGTATTGGCACTCCCCTGGGAAACACTGACCAACACTTTGGTTCCTATCCTGTCACAATAACTCCTCCATAGAGATCTTAATAGTATTATCATTCCCCTGGGAAACACTGACCAACACTTTGGTTCCTGCCCTGTCACAATAACACCTCCATAGTGATTATATTAGTAATCTAATTCCTAGTTCTATGAACGCCTCCCTGGCTTTTTCATTGGTTGTCATGTCAAACAACACTGTGTTCAAAGTGCCCACTGTTATTATAATTATATTTTTACTACATAATCATAATAATCATTCTATTTCCATGACTACAGCAGTTCACCCAAGTGTTTTGATCTAAATTGCAAGTCTAATCACAATTGCAATATTTGGTTAAAAATAAAAGCCTAGATGTATTGCCAATATCATGCAGCCCTACGTGGCAGTATGGAAACTTTTGGAACTTTTGGTTGAAGTTGAATTGAACAGTATAAATCAATCAGAATGGAGTAAGACCCATTGAAATCACGTAGAATGTACAGTGGGGAGAACAAGTATTTGATACACTGCCGATTTTGCAGATTTTCCTACTTACAAAGCACCTCTACATGCTTTGTAAGTAGGAAAACCTGCAAAATCGGCAGTGTATCAAATACTTGTTCTCCCCACTGTATGTTTTGCCACCCTGAGGTTACCCAGCCCTAGAGACCATATCACCCAGCCCTAGAGACCATATCACTCAGCCCTAGAGACCATATCACCCAGCCCTAGAGACCATATCACCCAGCCCTAGAGACCATATCACCCAGCCCTAGAGACCATATCACCCAGCCCTAGAGACCATATCACCCAGCCCTAGAGACCATATCACCCAGCCCTAGGGACCATATCACCCAGCCCTAGAGACCATATCACCCAGCCCTAGAGACCATATCACCCAGCCCTAGAGACCATATCACCCAGCCCTAGAGACCATATCACCCAGCCCTAGAGACCATATCACCCAGCCCTAGGGACCATATCACCCAGCCCTAGAGCCCATATCACCCAGCCCTAGAGATCATATCACCCAGCCCTAGAGACCATATCACCCAGCCCTAGAGACCAATAGAGGCAATGATGTGGATGTTATGGTGTTGACTTGATGTTGGTTTAGTTATACGGTTGTTCGCGGGTCACTAATATGGTGTTGACTTGATGTTGCTGTAGTTATGTTGATGTTGATAACTATGTGGATGTATTTATAATATGTATCGATAACTTAACTTTACTTGCGTAACCCCGGTTCTCGAATATTATGAGTGAGATGACTCACTGTGAGGGACTCACCAGAACAGGCAAGCCCCATACTATTGTGGAGGACTTCTTTCTTCCTGCTGCCGTGGATATGGCTGGGACAATGCTGAGGGAAAAGGCCTTAAAAACTATACAGGCAATTTCTTCATCTAACAACACTGTTTCACAACGCATCAGTGACATGGCAGGAGATGCTTTGAAACAATTACTGCTTCGCATACAAGCCAGTGAATTCTATGCGTTACATCTGGATGAGTCAACAGGCCTGGTACAGCTCCTGGTATATGTCTGTTACAGCTGGATGAGTCAACAGGCCTGGCATAGCTCCTGGTATATGTCTGTTACAGCTGGATGAGTCAACAGACGTGGTGGGCCTGGCACAGCTCCTGGTATATGTCTGTTACAGCTGGATGAGTCAACAGATGTGGTGGGCCTGGTACAGCTCCTGGTATATGTCTGTTACAGCTGGATGAGTCAACAGACGTGGTGGGCCTGGCACAGCTCCTGGTATATGTCTGTTACAGCTGGATGAGTCAACAGACGTGGTGGGCCTGGTACAGCTCCTGGTATATGTCTGTTACAGCTGGATGAGTCAACAGACGTGGTGGGCCTGGCACAGCTCCTGGTATATGTCTGTTACAGCTGGATGAGTCAACAGATGTGGTGGGCCTGGTACAGCTCCTGGTATATGTCTGTTACAGCTGGATGAGTCAACAGACGTGGTGGGCCTGGCACAGCTCCTGGTATATGTCTGTTACAGCTGGATGAGTCAACAGACGTGGTGGGCCTGGTACAGCTCCTGGTATATGTCTGTTACAGCTGGATGAGTCAACAGACGTGGTGGGCCTGGTACAGCTCCTGGTATATGTCTGTTACAGCTGGATGAGTCAACAGACGTGGTGGGCCTGGTACAGCTCCTGGTATATGTCTGTTACAGCTGGATGAGTCAACAGACGTGGTGGGCCTGGTACAGCTCCTGGTATATGTCTGTTACAGCTGGATGAGTCAACAGACGTGGTGGGCCTGGCACAGCTCCTGGTATATGTCTGTTACATCTGGATGAGTGAACAGACGTGGCGGGCCTGGCACAGCTCCTGGTATATGTTTGTTAAGTTTTTGGGGGGTCAATTAAGGAAGACATCCTCTTCTGGAAACCAGGACAACATGAGAGGAATGGTACCGGACAGCTTTGTGACATCAAATGGACTTTGGTGGTCAGGATGTGTTCGGTATTGATGGCGTAAAAGCCATGGCAGGAAGACATAGTGGAATGGTAACGCGCGTGCAAGCAGTTGCTACCATCGCCACTTGGGTACACTACAGTATCCACCAAGAGGCTCTTGCTGCCAAAGGAATGCCTGACAGCTTGAAAGACGTTTTGGACACTACAGTGTTAACTTCCTGAGTGTAGGGGGCAGTATTTTCGTTTTTGGCTAAAAAACGTACCCATTTGAAACTGCCTACTTCTCAAGCCCAGAAACTAGAATATGCATATAATTCTCAGATTAGGATAGAAAACACTCTAAAGTTTCCAAAACTGTCAAAATATTGTCTGAGTATAACAGAACTGATATTGCAGGCGAAAACATGAGGAAAATCCAACAAGGAAGCGCTGTTTTTCCTGAAAGCTCTCTGTTGCATTGGATGCCTTGTCTCCATTTAAAGGGATATCACCCAGATTCCTTTTCCTATGGCTTCCTCAAGCTGTGAACAGTCTTTAGACATAGTTTCAGGCTTTTATTTTGAAAAATGAGCGAGAAAGAACCCATCTCGTTAGTGCATGGCTGGGTGCCAGCAGAGTTTTTCATGCGCAACAGCCATTTTCTCTCTCTCTCCTATGGAAGAAGCTACATTCCGGTTTACATATTATCGATTATATATTGTAAAAACAACCTGAGGATTGATTATAAAAAACATTTGACATATTTCCACGCACTTTACGGATACTATTTGGAATTTTTGTCTGCGATGTCGTGACCGCTCGAGCCTGTGGATTTCTGAACATAACGCTCCAAACAAATGGATGTATTTTGGATATAAAAATAATCTTTATGGAACAAAAGGAACATTTATTGTGTAACTGGGAGTCTCGTGAGTGCAAACATCCGAAGATCATCAAAGGTAAGCAATTTAATTTATTGCTTTTCTGACTTTCGTGACCAATCTACTTGGCTGCTAGCTGTTTGTAATGTTTTGTCTACTGAGAGATGTTCTTACATAAACGCTTGTTATGCTTTCACCGAAAAGCTGTATTGAAATCTGACACGCCAGGTGGATTAACAACAAACTAAGCTGTGTTTTGCTATATCGCACTTGTGATTTCATGAAAATTTAATATTTTTAGTCATTTAATTTGAATTTGGCGCTCTGCAATTCAGCAGATGTTGATGAAAATGATCCCGCTAACGGGATGGGTGCGTCAAGAAGTTGTTAAACCAAGGCCCCTGAACTCTCCTGTATTTTCTGCATTACGCAATGTTATGAGCAGCGACCATGTAATGCTTTTACAACATACAGAAGTGCGCTGGCTACCTCCAATTTGCTTTAAAGAGATGGGTGGGGCTAAAGCTTAACCTCTCTGACGGTAGCGTCCCACCTCGCCAACAGCCAGTGAAATTGCAGGGCGCCAAATTCAAAACAACAAAAATCCCATAATTAAAATTCCTCAAACATACAAGTATTTTACACCATTTTAAAGATAAACTTGTAAATCCAGCCACAGTGTCCGATTTCAAAAAGGCTTTACAGCGAAAGCACACCAAACGATTAAGTTAGGTCAGCACCTAGTCACAGAAAAACACAGCCATTTTTCCAGCCAAAGAGAGGAGTCACAAAAAGCAGAAATAGAGATAAAATTAATCACTAACCTTTGATGATCTTCATCAGACAACACTCATGGGACTTTATGTTACACAATACATGTATGTTTTGTTCGATAAAGTTCATATTTATATCCAAAAATCTCAGTTTACATTGGCGCGTTATGTTCAGTAGTTCCAAAACGTCCTGTGATTTTGCAGAGAGCCACATCAATTTATAGAAATACTCATAATAAACATTGCTAAAAGATTCAACTATTATACATGGAATTTTAGATCCACTTCTCCTTAATACAACCGCTGTGTCAGATTTCAAAAAAACTTTACGGAAAAAGCACACCATGCAATAATCTGAGTACAGCTCTCAGAAACCAAAACAAGCCATACAGATATCCGCCATGTGGAGTCAACAGAAGTCAGAAATAGCATTCTAAATATTCACTTACCTTTGATGATCTTCATCAGAATGCACTCCCAGGGCTCCCAGTTCCACAATAAATGTTTGGTTTGTTCGATAAAGTTCATAATTTATGTCCAAATACCTCCTTTTTGTTTGCGCGTTTAGCCCAGTAATCCAAATTCACGAGGCACGATCACTAGGTGCAGACAAAGTCAAAAAGTTCTGTTACAGTCCGTAGAAACATGTCAAACGATGTATAGAATCAATCTTTAGTATGTTTCTAACATAAATCTTCAATAATGATCCAACCGGAGAATTCCTTTCTATTCAGAAATGCAATGGAATGCAGGTCGCTCTCACGTGTGCGCGTGTGATCACTGTATTGATCTCTATATTGATCTCTGTATTGATCTCTGTATTGATTTCTGCATTGATCTCTGAATTGATCTCTGTTTTGATCTCTGTATTGATCTCTGTATTGATCTCTGCATTGATCTCTGAATTGATCTCTGTATTGATCTCTATATTGATCTCTGAATTGAGCACTGTACTGATCTCTGTATTGATCTCTGTATCTCTGAATTGATCTCTGTATATCTTTATTGATCTCTGTATTGATCTCTGTACTGATCTCTATATTGATCTCTGTATTGATCTCTGTATTGATCTCTGTATTGATCTTTGTATCTCTATATTGATCTCTGTATTAATCTCTGTATTAATCTCTGTACTGATCTCTGAATTGATCTCTGTATTGATCTCTGTATTGATCTCTATATTGATCTCTGTATTGATTTCTGTATTGATCTCTGTATTGATCTCTGCATTGATCTCTGAATTGATCTCTGTTTTGATCTCTGTATTGATCTCTATATTGATCTCTATATTGATCTCTGAATTGATCACTGTATTGATCTCTATATTGATCTCTGTATTGATATCTGTATCTCTGTATTGATCTCTGTATCTCTTTATTGATCTCTGTATTGATATCTGCATTGATCTCTGTATTGATCTCTGTATTGATATTTTTATTGATCTCTGTATTGATCTCTGTATTGATCTCTGTATCTCTGTATTGATCTCTGTATTGATCTCTGTATCTCTGTAATGATCTCTGTATCTCTGTATTGATCTCTGCATTGATCTCTGTATCTCTGTATTCATCTCTGTATTGATCTCTGTATCTCTGTATTGATCTCTGTATCTCTGTATTGATCTCTGTATCTCTGTATTGATCTCTGTATCTCTGTATTGATCTCTGTATTGATCTCTGTATCTCTGTATTCATCTCTGTATTTATCTCTGTATCGCTGTATTGATCTCTGTATTGATCTCTGTATTGATCTCTGTATTGATCTCTGTATCTCAGTATTGATCTCTGTATTGATTTATGTATATCTGTATTGATCTCAAAAGGACACCAGACTGTCAGTGATTGCTACAGACCAGAACTACAGACAGAACTTCACAGCAGCTGACAACAGTAGATCCACCCAGCTACAGACCATTCGCAGCATCATAGATATGATCGTACGTATCACACCCCTCCCCTCCCCACACCTTTCCTCTCCTCTCCATATCTCTCCTCCTTTCCCCTCCTCTAATTATATCTCTCCTCCTTTCCTCTCCTCTCCGTAACTCTCCTCCTCTCCTCTCCTCTCCATATCTCTCCTCCTTTCCTCTCCTCTCCATATCTCTCCTCCTTTCCTCTCCTCTCCATCTCTCCTCCTTTCCTCTCCTCTCCATATCTCTCCTCCTTTCCTCCTCCTCTCCCATATATCTCCTCCTTTCCTCTCCTCTCCATATCTCTCCTCCTTTCCTCTCCTCTCTCCTCCTCCCTCCTCCTCTCCCTCCCTCTCCTCACCTCCTCCTTTCACACCCCTCCCACCCTCTCCCACTCTACTCCTCCCTCACTCTCCTCCCCCCTCCTCTCTACTCTCCCTCTCCTCTACTCCCCTCCCTCTCTACTCCCCTCCCCCTCCCTCTCTACTCCCTCCCTCTCCCTCTCTACTCCCCTCCCTCTCCCTCTCTACTCCCCTCCCTCTCCCTCTCTACTCCCCTCCCTCCCTCTCTCCTCCCTCTCCCTCTCCTCCTACTCCCTCCCTCTCCCTCTCTACATCCCCTCCCCTCTCTACTCCCCTCCCTCTCCCTCTCTACTCCCCTCCCCCCCCTCCCCTCTACTCCCCTCCCTCCCTCTCCCTCTCTACTCCCCTCCCTCCCTCCCTCTCTACTCCCCTCCCTCTCCCTCTCCCTCTCCTCTCCCTCTCCCTCTCCCTCTCCCTCTCCCTCTCTACTCCCCTCCCCCTCCCTCTCCCTCTCTACTCCCCTCCCTCTCCCTCTCTACTCCCCTCCCTCTCTACTCCCCTCTCTACTCCCTCTCCCTCTCCCTCTCCCTCTCCCTCTCCCTCTCTACTCCCCTCCCCCTCCCCCTCCCTCTCTACTCCCCTCCCTCTCCTTCTCTACTCCCCTCCCTCTCCTTCTCTACTCCCCTCCCCCCTCCCTCTCTACTCCCCTCCCTCTCCCTCTCTACTCCCCTCCCTCTCTACTCCCCTCCCTCTCCCTCTCTACTCCCCTCCCTCTCCCTCTCTACTCCCCTCCCCCTCCCTCTCCCTCTCTACTCCCTCCCTCTCTACTCCCCTCCCTCTCCCTCTCTACTCCCTCCTCTCTCCCTAGCTACTCCTCTCCCTCTCCCTCTTTCCTCCCCTCCTCTCTCCCTCTCTACTCCCTCTCCCTCTTCCTCTCCTCCTCTCTCCCTATCTACTCCTCTCCCTCTCTACTCCCCTCCCTCTCGCTCTCTACTCCCCTCCTCTCTCCCTCTCTACTCCCCTCCCCACTCCCCTCCTCTCTCCCTCTCTACTCCCCTCCCCCTCCCTCTCTACTCCCCTCCCCTCCTCTCCTTCTCTACTCCCCTCCTCTCTCCCTCTCTACTCCCCTCCCTCTCCCTCTTTCCTCCCCTCCTCTCCCTCTCTACTCCCCTCCCTCTCTACTCCCCTCCTCTCTCCCTCTCTACTCCCCTCCCCCTCCCTCTCTACTCCCCTCCCCCTCCCTCTCTACTCTCCTCCCTTTCCCTCTCTACTCCCCTCCCTCTCCTATCATTTTAAAGTGTAAATGAGTCTCTCTAACCTCTGATCCATTTTCTCTTACAGACCAATGAGACCAAGGATGTGGTATGTCTTGTCTACCTATGTGACATGTTATTTCTACACTAATCATTACTTCCATTTGTCTGTTTGTTGACATTTCTAACTGTGCTTTTTTCTATTTTTTTCAGTGCTGTTCTTTTGACTGCAATGTAAGTAGCCCCTAAATCCCATGACCCCCTTATGACCCCTTTATAACAGGTTGTAGTGTTCTATGAAGGCTCTCTGAGTGACATAGCAGAATGACCCCCTTATGACCCCTTTATAACAGGTTGTAGTGTTCTATGAAGGCTCTCTGAGTGACATAGCAGTATGACCCCCTTATGACACCTTTATAACAGGTTGTAGTGTTCTATGAAGGCTCTCTAAGTGACATAGCAGTATGACCCCCTTATGACACCTTTATAACAGGTTGTAGTGTTCTATGAAGGCTCTTTGAGTGACATAGCAGTACGACCCCTTTATGACACCTTTATAACAGGTTGTAGTGTTCTATGAAGGCTCTCTGAGTGACATAGCAGTACGACCCCTTATGACACCTTTATAACAGGTTGTAGTGTTCTATGAAGGCTCCGAGTGACATAGCAGTATGGCCCCCTTATGACACCTTTATAACAGGTTGTAGTGTTCTATGAAGGCTCTCTGAGTGACATAGCAGTATGACCCCCTTATGACACCTTTATAACAGGTTGTAGTGTTCTATGAAGGCTCTCTGTGTGACATAGCAGTACAACCCCTTATGACACCTTTATAACAGGTTGTAGTGTTCACTCTCTGAGTGACATAGCGGTATGACCCATGATGACATCACTGATGATGTGTTTT
>NC_143029.1:92747500-92772500 GCF_057628025.1 Oncorhynchus mykiss
TTTACAGTATGTTATCCCCCAGGGGTTAGTTTATAAACATGCTGCCAACAGAGTATGTAAACACAGTTATACTGATTAACAGCTTTGTCTGTCTGTCTGTCTGTCTGTCTGTCTGTCTGTCTGTCCCTCTGTCTGTCTGTTTTAGCCACATGTAGTAATGGGTGTACCCTAAGGGTCTTTGGATAATCAGTAGTAGAACTGTGTGAGGTAGTGAAGCTCTGCTCTACCTCAGGGGCTCTAGAACACTTGGGTTCTATTGCTCCCTGTTCTATATTCTGACTTCTATTCTGGTTGTAGGGCTCACAAGGAGACGGAGGTCCTAAGGGAGATCCTGGTCCATACGGAACCAAAGGAGCTAAGGTACAGTAAGATAACTTCCTGTTGTACTGTTGTTACCATGGCGATGTTGACAAGTGTATTTCTTGTTTCAGGGTGATCGGGGGAAAAACGGAGAACCAGGACGACCCGGTAACTACGGACCGCCCGGAACCAAGGTGTGTGTAAATGTGTGTACATGAGTTTGGTTGTGTTTATGTGACTCTGAATCCACTCATATTAACATGCTGTGTTTTGATAGGGTACACTGGGCCCAAAAGGAGCCAATGGGGACAAAGGACAGCGGGGGGATGATGTAAGTGATTCTAACGCCTGAGAATTATAGGAAGATTCTGTTCACAAGAAAGTGTTGATGACATCAAGTGTGGCATCATGACTGTTGTGTGTTTCAGGGAGCACCCGGACCGGACGGCCTCCGAGGAGACAAAGTATTCACACTTTACTACTACTCCGCTGTGTGTCTGTGTGTCTGTGTGTCTGTGTATCTGTGTGTCTGTGTGTCTGTGTGTCTGTGTATCTGTGTGTCTGTGTGTCTGTGTGTCTGTGTGTCTGTATCTGTGTATCTGTGTATCTGTGTGTCTGTGTATCTGTGTGTCTGTGTGTCTGTGTATCTGTGTATCTGTGTGTCTGTGTGTCTGTGTATCTGTGTGTCTGTGTGTCTGTGTATCTGTGTGTCTGTGTGTCTGTGTGTCTGTGTATCTGTGTGTCTGTGTATCTGTGTGTCTGTGTATCTGTGTGTCTGTGTGTCTGTGTGTCTGTGTATCTGTGTGTCTGTGTGTCTGTGTGTCTGTGTATCTGTGTGTCTGTGTGTCTGTGTGTCTGTGTATCTGTGTGTCTGTGTATCTGTGTGTCTGTGTATCTGTGTGTCTGTGTATCTGTGTGTCTGTGTGTCTGTGTATCTGTGTGTCTGTGTGTCTGTGTGTCTGTGTATCTGTGTGTCTGTGTATCTGTGTGTCTGTGTGTCTGTGTATCTGTGTGTCTGTGTAGCTGTGTGTCTGTGTGTCTGTGTGTCTGTGTATCTGCGTGTCTGCGTGTCTGCGTGTCTGCGTATCTGCGTGTCTGCGTGTCTGTGTGTCTGTGTATCTGTGTGTCTGTGTGTCTGTGTTAACTTCTGTTCATTCTCCTTCAGGGAACCCCAGGAGAGAAAGGAGAACAAGGAACCCGTGGAAACAGAGGACCAAGAGGAGATTTGGTGAGTGATGATGTTGATGATGATGATGTCCTTGAGCAAGGCAAATTATCTGGGGCAGTGATGATTTTGGGGGGTGGGGGGGGGGGGGGGGGGGGGGGGGGCTCAGTTGGGGTCTCAACTTCCTGTTGACAGTTAGAATACACACGGTGACATTTGGAAATGTGGTTTTCCATTAGCCCATATCAGGAAAACAAAATGTGATTGGTCAATTAGTCTAGCGGCCAGCTATGTAAACTGGTTGAATTACCGACCGGGGTGGGGCCCATTGATCATCAGTTGGCATTTAAAAAAACTGGAAATATTTGCCTCCCCCCTGTGTGTAGAATTTCAGGAAATGAATTTTAAAACGTTAATGTTTTCTCTTGGCTGTCACGAGGGGGGGGGGGGGGGGGGCGCTAAATGTTTTTGGGGGTAGGGGTTTGGATGTGGGTACACAGACCCACAAGCCACTGCGGCCCCTCATGATGAGTTCTGTTTTTTGTGGCCCCTACCCCCCCGATCAAAGTTGCCCCTCCCTAATCTAGGGAGTTGAAAGCTAGCCTGGTTACCATTCTCTTTAGCTAACATTCCACTCCATGAAGTCCGTGCAAATTACAGAAGTGGTGATGATGATGATGATGAAGGTGTGTGTTGACTGATGTCTTCTGTCCCTTCAGGGTGACCCAGGACCTCGTGGAGATCAGGGCAGAGAGGGTTCATCTGGAGCCAATGGAGAGCCTGTATGTACCATAGTTCTAAAACCACATTAAAAACACTTCATCAATAGTAGCTTACTAGGTTAACTCTAAGGCTGCTTACTAGGTTAACTCTAAGGCTGCTTACTAGGTTAACTCTAAGGCTGCTTACTAGGTTAACTCTAAGGTTGCTTACTAGGTTAACTCTAAGGCTGCTTACTAGGTTAACTCTAAGGCTGCTTACTAGGTTAACTCTAAGGCTGCTTACTAGGTTAACTCTAAGGCTGCTTACTAGGTTAACTCTAAGGCTGCTTACTAGGTTAAATTTAAGGATGCTTACTAGGTTAACTCTAAGGCTGCTTACTAGGTTAACTCTAAGGCTGCTTACTAGGTTAACTCTAAGGCTGCTTACTAGGTTAACTCTAAGGCTGATTACTAGGTTAACTCTAAGGCTGCTTACTAGGTTACATTTAAGGATGCTTACTAGGTTAACTCTAAGGCTGCTTACTAGGTTAACTCTAAGGCTGCTTACTAGGTTAACTCTAAGGCTGCTTACTAGGTTAACTCTAAGGCTGCTTACTAGGTTAACTCTAAGGCTGCTTACTAGGTTAAATTTAAGGATGCTTACTAGGTTAACTCTAAGGCTGCTTACTAGGTTAACTCTAAGGCTGCTTACTAGGTTAACTCTAAGGCTGCTTACTAGGTTAACTCTAAGGCTGCTTACTAGGTTAACTCTAAGGCTGCTTACTAGGTTAAATCTAAGGCTTCTTACTAGGTTAACTCTAAGGCTGCTTACTAGGTTAAATCTTAGGCTTCTTACTAGGTTAACTCTAAGGCTGCTTACTAGGTTAACTCTAAGGCTGCTTACTAGGTTAACTCTAAGGCTGTGCGGTTAGACAGAGCCGCATGAAAACATACGAAGTTGGATACACATTCATCATTGTGCGTTTTTGTCTGTAAAAAATGTAATGTAAGTATATTCTTGTTCATCGTCCGTCAACAGATGACTCCTAATTATCGTACATCAAATCTTTGTCTAAGAGGTTTAACTGGGTTGCTTAGCTATTGCATTACAGTGCAGAATGTGGTGGTATTATTATGAATCATGTTCTCGGTGACCACTAGCATTACAGTGCAGAATGTGGTGGTATTATTATGAATCATGTTCTCGGTGACCACTAGCATTACAGTGCAGAATGTGGTGGTATTATTATGAATCATGTTCTCGGTGACCACTAGCATTACAGTGCAGAATGTGGTGGTATTATTATGAATCATGTTCTCGGTGACCACTAGCATTACAGTGCAGAATGTGGTGGTATTATTATGAATCATGTTCTCGGTGACCACTAGCATTACAGTGCAGAATGTGGTGGTATTATTATGAATCATGTTCTCGGTGACCACTAGCATTACAGTGCAGAATGTGGTGGTATTATTATGAATCATGTTCTCGGTGACCACTAGCATTACAGTGCAGAATGTGGTGGTATTATTATGAATCATGTTCTCGGTGACCACTAGCATTACAGTGCAGAATGTGGTGGTATTATTATGAATCATGTTCTCGGTGACCACTAGCATTACAGTGCAGAATGTGGTGGTATTATTATGAATCATGTTCTCGGTGACCACTAGCATTACAGTGCAGAATGTGGTGGTATTATTATGAATCATGTTCCCGGTGACCACTAGCATTACAGTGCAGAATGTGGTGGTATTATTATGAATCATGTTCTCGGTGACCACTAGCATTACGAGGGGAAAGGAACATACAGTCAAAAGACATGTTCTTTTTGGCATAGTTCTTTCACCCGGTAGAGAGGGAGAGTGAGTCAGAGGGGAAAGTGTGAGTCTAGAAGTTCCCTGTAAAAACAGAAGCCGAGATGGAACTCTGTCCAGCTTTCTACCAGTTTCTCCCTCTCTCTCTCTCTCTCTCTCTCTCTCTCTCTCTCTCAATTCAATTCAATTCACTACTCCCTCCCTCCCTCCCTCCCTCTCTCTCTCTCTCTCTCAATTCACTTCTCTCTCTTTGTCTCTCTCTATCTCTGCCTCTCTCTCTGTCTCTCTGTCTCTCTCACTCTATCTCTCTCACTCTCTCTCTCTCTCTCTCTCTCTCTCTCTCTCAATTCAATTCAATTCACTTCTCCCTCCCTCCCTCCTTCCCTCCCTCCCTCCCTCCCTCCCTCTCTCTCTCTCTCTCTCTCTCTCTCTCTCTCTCTCTCTCTCTCTCTCTCTCTCTCTCTCTCTCTCAATTCAATTCACTTCTCTCTCTCCGTCTCTCTCTCTCTCCCTCCCTCCCCCTCCCTCTCTCTCTGTCTCTCTCTCTCTCTTTGTCTCTCTCTGTCTCTGTCTCTCTCTCGCTCTCTCTATTTTCTGTCTTTCTCTCTCACACACACACTTTCCCCTGACTTTTATTTTTTTATTTTTATTTCACCTTTATTTAACCAGGTAGGCTAGTTGAGAACAAGTTCTCATTTGCAACTGCGACCTGGCCAAGATAAGGCATAGCAGTGTGAACAGACAACACAGAGTTACACATGGAGTAAACAATTAACAAGTCAATAACACAGTAGAAAAAAGGGGAGTCTATATATACATTGTGTGCAAAAGGCATGAGAAGGTAGGCAAATAATTACAATTATGCAGATTAACACTGGAGTGATAAATGATCAGATGGTTATGTACAGGTAGAGATTGGTGTGCAAAAGAGCAGAAAAATAAAAATAAATAAATAAAAACAGTATGGGGATGAGGTAGGTGAAAATGGGTGGGCTATTTACCAATAGACTATGTACAGCTGCAGCGATCGGTTAGCTGCTCGGATAGCAGATGTTTGAAGTTGGTGAGGGAGATAAAAGTCTCCAACTTCAGCGATTTTTGCAATTCGTTCCAGTCACAGGCAGCAGAGAACTGGAACGAAAGGCGGCCAAATGAGGTGTTGGCTTTAGGGATGATCAGTGAGATACACCTGCTGGAGCGCGTGCTACGGATGGGTGTTGCCATCGTAACCAGTGAACTGAGATAAGGCGGAGCTTTACCTAGCATGGACTTGTAGATGACCTGGAGCCAGTGGGTCTGGCGACGAATATGTAGCGAGGGCCAGCCGACTAGAGCATACAAGTTGCAGTGGTGGGTGGTATAAGGTGCTTTAGTGACAAAACGGATGGCACTGTGATAAACTGCATCCAGTTTGCTGAGTAGAGTGTTGGAAGCAATTTTGTAGATGACGTCGCCGAAGTCGAGGATCGGTAGGATAGTCAGTTTTACTAGGGTAAGTTTGGCGGCGTGAGTGAAGGAGGCTTTGTTGCGGAATAGAAAGCCGACTCTTGATTTGATTTTCGATTGGAGATGTTTGATATGGGTCTGGAAGGAGAGTTTAGAGTCTAGCCAGACACCTAGGTACTTATAGATGTCCACATATTCAAGGTCGGAACCATCCAGGGTGGTGATGCTGGTCAGGCGTGCGGGTGCAGGCAGCGAACGGTTGAAAAGCATGCATTTGGTTTTACTAGCGTTTAAGAGCAGTTGGAGGCCACGGAAGGAGTGCTGTATGGCATTGAAGCTCGTTTGGAGGTTAGATAGCACAGTGTCCAAGGACGGGCCGGAAGTATATAGAATGGTGTCGTCTGCGTAGAGGTGGATCAGGGAATCGCCCGCAGCATGAGAAACATCATTGATATATACAGAGAAAAGAGTCGGCCCGAGAATTGAACCCTGTGGCACCCCCATAGAGACTGCCAGAGGACCGGACAGCATGCCCTCCGATTTGACACACTGAACTCTGTCTGCAAAGTAATTGGTGAACCAGGCAAGGCAGTCATCCGAAAAACCGAGGCTACTGAGTCTGCCGATAAGAATACGGTGATTGACAGAGTCGAAAGCCTTGGCAAGGTCTATGAAGACGGCTGCACAGTACTGTCTTTTATCGATGGCGGTTATGATATCGTTTAGTACCTTGAGCGTGGCTGAGGTACACCCGTGACCGGCTCGGAAACCAGATTGCACAGCGGAGAAGGTACGGTGGGATTCAAGATGGTCAGTGACCTGTTTGTTGACTTGGCTTTCGAAGACCTTAGATAGGCAGGGCAGGATGGATATAGGTCTGTAACAGTTTGGGTCCAGGGTGTCGCCCCCTTTGAAGAGGGGGATGACTGCGGCAGCTTTCCAATCCTTGGGGATCTCAGACGATATGAAAGAGAGGTTGAACAGGCTGGTAATAGGGGTTGCGACAATGGCGGCGGATAGTTTCAGGAATAGAGGGTCCAGATTGTCCAGCCCAGCTGATTTGTACGGGTCCAGGTTTTGCAGCTCTTTCAGGACATCTGCTATCTGGATTTGGGTAAAGGAGAACCTGGAGAGGCTTGGGCGAGTAGCTGCGGGGGGGGGGGAGCTGTTGTCCGAGGTTGGAGTAGCCAGGCGGAAGGCATGGCCAGCCGTTGAGAAATGCTTGTTGAAGTTTTCGATAATCATGGATTTATCGGTGGTGACCATGTTACCTAGTCTCAGTGCAGTGGGCAGCTGGAAGGAGGTGCTCTTGTTCTCCATGGACTTCACAGTGTCCCAGAACTTTTTGGAGTTGGAGCTACAGGATGCAAACTTCTGCCTGAAGAAGTTGGCTTTAGCTTTCCTGACTGACTGTGTGTATTGGTTCCTGACTTCCCTGAACAGTTGCATATCGCGGGGACTATTCGATGTTAGCGCAGTCCGCCACAGGATGTTTTTGTGCTGGTCGAGGGCAGTCAGGTCTGGAGTGAACCAGGGGCTATATCTGTTCTTAGTTCTGCATTTTTTGAACGGAGCATGCTTATCTAAAATGGTGAGGAAGTTACTTTTAAAGAAAGACCAGGCATCCTCAACTGACGGGATGAGGTCAATGTCCTTCCAGGATACCCGGGCCAGGTCGATTAGAAAGGCCTGCTCACAGAAGTGTTTTAGGGAGCGTTTGACAGTGATGAGGGGTGGTCGTTTGACTGCGGCTCCGTAGCGGATACAGGCAATGAGGCAGTGATCGCTGAGATCCTGGTTGTAGACAGCGGAGGTGTATTTGGAGGGCCAGTTGGTCAGGATGACGTCAATGAGGGTGCCCTTGTTTACAGAGTTAGGGTTGTACCTGGTGGGTTCCTTGATGATTTGAGTGAGATTGAGGGCATCTAGCTTAGATTGTAGGACTGCCGGGGTGTTAAGCATATCCCAGTTTAGGTCACCTAACAGAACAAACTCTGAAGCTAGATGGGGGGCGATCAATTCACAAATGGTGTCCAGGGCACAGCTGGGAGCTGAGGGGGGTCGGTAGCAGGCGGCAACAGTGAGAGACTTATTTCTGGAGAGAGTAATTTTCAAAATTAGTAGTTCGAACTGTTTGGGTATGGACCTGGAGAGTATGACATTACTTTGCAGGCTATCTCTGCAGTAGACTGCAACTCCTCCCCCTTTGGCAGTTCTATCTTGACGGAAGATGTTATAGTTGGGTATGGAAATCTCAGAATTTTTGGTGGCCTTCCTGAGCCAGGATTCAGACACGGCAAGGACATCAGGGTTAGCAGAGTGTGCTAGAGCAGTGAGTAAGACACACTTAGGGAGGAGGCTTCTGATGTTGACATGCATGAAACCAAGGCTTTTTCGATCACAGAAGTCAACAAATGAGGGTGCCTGGGGACATGCAGGGCCTGGGTTTACCTCCACATCACCCGCGGAACAGAGAAGGAGTAGTATGAGGGTGCGGCTGAAGGCTATCAAAACTGGACTTAGCCCTTCTAATGTGTGTCTGTGACCATCCAATAAGACAGGGCGTATTATGATAATTATAACCGTTAGCGCTGTTGAATATTAGTGTAACCATAGAAACCAACCTTCCTCTGTGATGCCGTGCCTCTCTCTGAATGGCTGCTTTGTGCTTTAGGTCCTCTCCTCATCAAAACCTAATGAACAGAACAAACATGAAATAAACCACACTCACACATCGGGTCTGTGTGCTTTAGGTCCTCTCCTCATCAAAACCTAATGAACAGAACAAACATGAAAAAAACCACACTCACACATCGGGTCTGTGTCTAATAAATCAATTGAATAAACACCATCACAATAGATTCATGATTTATTTTAGGCAGGTCTAAAGAAAATGTATTTCATGTCCTACTGTATGTTATCTGGCTATTCTCCCTGCTATAGGCTGTAGGCTTATTCATTTATCAGACTAGATACTGTATGTTATCTGGCTGTAGGCTTATTCATTTATCAGACTAGATACTGTATGTTATCTGGCTGTAGACTTGTTCATTTATCAGACTAGATACTGTATGTTATCTGGCTATAGACTTGTTCATTTATCAGACTAGATACTGTATGTTATCTGGCTGTAGACTTGTTCATTTATCAGACTAGATACTGTATGTTATCTGGCTGTAGACTTGTTCATTTATCAGACTAGATACTGTATGTTATCTGGCTATAGACTTGTTCATTTATCAGACTAGATACTGTATGTTATCTGGCTATGATATAGACTGTAGGCTTGTTCATTTATCAGACTAGATACTGTATGTTATCTGGCTATAGACTATAGACTTGTTAATTTATCAGACTAGATACTGTATGTTATCAGACTAGATACTGTATGTTATCTGGCTATAGGCTTGTTCATTTATCAGACTAGATACTGTATGTTATCTGGCTATAGACTGTAGACTTGTTCATTTATCAGACTAGATACTGTATGTTATCAGACTAGATACTGTATGTTATCTGGCTATAGGCTGTAGGCTTGTTCATTTATCAGACTAGATACTGTATGTTATCTGGCTATAGACTGTAGACTTGTTCATTTATCAGACTAGATACTGTATGTTATCAGACTAGATACTGTATGTTATCTGGCTATAGGCTGTAGGCTTGTTCATTTATCAGACTAGATACTGTATGTTATCTGGCTATAGACTTGTTCATTTATCAGACTAGATACTGTATGTTATCTGGCTATAGACTTGTTCATTTATCTGACTAGATACTGTATGTTATCTGGCTATAGAAGGTAGACTTGTTCATTTATCAGACTAGATACTGTGTGTGTGTGTGTGTGTGTGTGTGTGTGTGTGTGTGTGTGTGTGTGTGTGTGTGTGTGTGTGTGTGTGTGTGTGTGTGCGTGTGTGCGTGCGTGCGTGCGTGCGTGCGTGCGTGCGTGCGTGCGTGCGTGCGTGCGTGTGTGTGCGTTCTAAGCGTATTCTCGTGTGTTCCAGGGCGACATCGGCAGGGCGGGGTCTCCAGGATACAGAGGAGATGAGGGCGCCCCCGGACCAGAGGTGAGGCATCTAGTTCATCTGTTTATTCATTCTGGCATCTAGTTAGTAATACATGTATTTATCTCACACACATTCATCGCTGTGTTGGAAAAGTTTAAGGCTTTGTCAAATCTTATGTTCCATCTGATATTGTGATATTGATCAAAGTGTGTGTTTAAATGTGGTCAGGTAGTCAGGAAGTCTCAGAGGAGAACGACTGCTCCCTGTCATTGAAGCCACCGAAGTTCTTGGCCGATCGCGGTACTGCAGGCATTGTTAGCAGAAAACAGGATCCTGCATTATAGCGAATGGAAAAATGCATCTTTGTGTTAATAAAAAATGTTTCAAAGACAATCACGGTACCAATAACTGCTTTTAATACACCAGATGTATGTCATTGAACCGATTATTTTAAAATCGCACACAGAATAAGTTAAGGATAATTTAGTTACTAATGGCAGCCTGCAGTACCCCTGTCGGCCTTCAACTTGAGTTACTCAAATAGAGGGGGCAGCACTGAGCTAGCCAACAGCTTCACGTCTTGCAGTAGCTCAAACTTCGCATGTTATATCGCCATTAGACGCCATCTTAACCAACTTAATTTGGCTTCAATGCGCTGTTGAGTCTACACATTGGAAGGAATGGTGTCACATGATCAATGGGATGAACATTGGGAAGTCTTCATCGGATGAAGTTCAGCCATTAACCTCTGACCTACATTTCCTACATTGTCTTATCTAAACTACATTTCCCATCTGTCTCTTATCTAAACTACATTTCCCATCTGTCTCTTATCTAAACTACATTTCCTATCTGTCTCTTATCTAAACTACATTTCCCATCTGTCTCCAAAATCTAAAATATTTTTCCTATCTGCCTCTTATTTCCCAGGGCCCCAAAGGACCAAGAGGGATCAAAGGAGCTCCCGGAGACAGAGGCCAGATCGGAGCGAGGGTGAGAGAGAGAGCAAGAGGGGGAGTGCGGGGGGCTGGAGGAGAGAGAGAGGAGTGTGTACAGTGTGTGAGTAAGAAAGAGAGAAAGAAAGAGATGGCTGAAGTTTTCTGTCTCTTCTATTCCAGGGAGAAGATGGTGCACCTGGAAATGGAACTGAGGGTTGTCATGGTTTCCAGGTACAATTGTGTGACGTGATGTATTGTTGTTTGGGTTTATAATAATGTGTGTGTGTGTGTGTGTGTGTATGGGTGGGTGTATATACAGTGTCCGTGCGTTTGTCTCTGTGTGTGTGTGTGTGTGTGTGTGTGTGTGTGTGTGTGTGTGTGTGTGTGTGTGTGGGTGGGTGTGTGTGAATATACTGTGTGTGTGTGCACGTTTGTCTATGTGTGTGCGTGCGTGGATGTATGTACAGTGTGTGTGTGTGTGTGTTGTTCGTCCGGCTCTCTCTCTCACGTGTGTTTGTCTCTTTCCTCTCTCAGGGTTACCCCGGCCCACGAGGAGGTACTGGAGAGCCGGTGAGTTCATGACCTTTTACCTTTAAGCTCTCACCTCTGAATCAGGACCAAGGCATGACTCACACTATCACAACTGAAACAATGAGTCATGGTGACTAGTGTTACTGGAACAATGAGTCATGATGACTAGTGTTACTGGAACAATGAGTCATGGTGACTAGTGTTACTGGAGCAATGAGTCATGATGACTAGTGTTACTGGAACAATGAGTCATGATGACCAGTGTTACTGAAACAATGAGTCATGATGACTAGTGTTACTGGAACAATGAGTCATGGTGACTAGTGTTACTGGAACAATGAGTCATGGTGACTAGTGTTACTGGAACAATGAGTCATGGTGACTAGTGTTACTGAAACACTGAGTCATGATGACTAGTGTTACTGGAACAATGAGTCATGATGACTAGTGTTACTGGAACAATGAGTCATGATGACTAGTGTTACTGGAACAATGAGTCATGGTGACTAGTGTTACT
Source organism: Oncorhynchus mykiss (assembly GCF_057628025.1). Taxonomy (NCBI): domain Eukaryota; kingdom Metazoa; phylum Chordata; class Actinopteri; order Salmoniformes; family Salmonidae; genus Oncorhynchus; species Oncorhynchus mykiss. The sequence goes on from NC_143029.1 coordinate 92,758,927, forward strand.
GGAACAATGAGTCATGATGACTAGTGTTACTGGAACAATGAGTCATGATGACTAGTGTTACTGGAACAATGAGTCATGATGACTAGTGTTACTGGAACAATGAGTCATGGTGACTAGTGTTACTGAAACACTGAGTCATGATGACTAGTGTTACTGGAACAATGAGTCATGATGACTAGTGTTACTGGAACAATGAGTCATGATGACTAGTGTTACTGGAACAATGAGTCATGGTGACTAGTGTTACTGGAACAATGAGTCATGATGACTAGTGTTACTGGAACAATGAGTCATGATGACTAGTGTTACTGGAACAATGAGTCATGATGACTAGTGTTACTGGAACAATGAGTCATGGTGACTAGTGTTACTGGAACAATGAGTCATGATGACTAGTGTTACTGGAACAATGAGTCATGGTGACTAGTGTTACTGAAACAATGAGTCATGGTGACTAGTGTTACTGGAACTGAAACAATGAGTCATGATGACTAGTGTTACTGGAACAATGAGTCATGGTGACTAGTGTTACTGAAACAATGAGTCATGATGACTAGTGTTACTGGAACAATGAGTCATGGTGACTAGTGTTACTGGAACTGAAACAATGAGTCATGGTGAATAGTGTTACTGGAACAATGAGTCATGATGACTAGTGTTACTGGAACAATGAGTCATGGTGACTAGTGTTACTGAAACAATGAGTAATTGTGACTAGTGTTACTGGAACAATGAGTCATGATGACTAGTGTTACTGGAACTGAAACAATGAGTCATGATGACTAGTGTTACTGGAACAATGAGTCATGGTGACTAGTGTTACTGAAACAATGAGTCATGATGACTAGTGTTACTGGAACAATGAGTCATGATGACTAGTGTTACTGGAACTGAAACAATGAGTCATGATGACTAGTGTTACTGGAACTGAAACAATGAGTCATGATGACTAGTGTTACTGAAACAATGAGTAATGGTGACTAGTGTTACTGGAACAATGAGTCATGATGACTAGTGTTACTGGACCTGAAACAATGAGTCATGATGACTAGTGTTACTGAAACAATGAGTCATGGTGACTAGTGTTACTGGAATAATGATTCATGATGACTAGTGTTACTGGAACAATGAGTCATGATGACTAGTGTTACTGGAACAATGAGTCATGGTGACTAGTGTTACTGGAACAATGAGTCATGATGACTAGTGTTACTGGAACTGAAACAATGAGTCATGATGACTAGTGTTACTGGAACAATGAGTCATGGTGACTAGTGTTACTGAAACAATGAGTCATGATGACTAGTGTTACTGGAACAATGAGTCATGATGACTAGTGTTACTGAAACAATGAGTAATTGTGACTAGTGTTACTGGAACAATGAGTCATGATGACTAGTGTTACTGGAACTGAAACAATGAGTCATGATGACTAGTGTTACTGGAACAATGAGTCATGGTGACTAGTGTTACTGAAACAATGAGTCATGATGACTAGTGTTACTGGAACAATGAGTCATGATGACTAGTGTTACTGGAACTGAAACAATGAGTCATGATGACTAGTGTTACTGGAACTGAAACAATGAGTCATGATGACTAGTGTTACTGAAACAATGAGTAATGGTGACTAGTGTTACTGGAACAATGAGTCATGATGACTAGTGTTACTGGACCTGATACAATGAGTCATGATGACTAGTGTTACTGAAACAATGAGTCATGGTGACTAGTGTTACTGGAATAATGATTCATGATGACTAGTGTTACTGGAACAATGAGTCATGATGACTAGTGTTACTGGAACAATGAGTCATGATGACTAGTGTTACTGGAACAATGAGTCATGATGACTAGTGTTACTGGAACTGAAACAATGAGTCATGATGACTAGTGTTACTGGAACAATGAGTCATGATGACTAGTATTACTGGAACTGAAACAATGAGTCATGATCACTAGTGTAACTGAAACAATGAGTCATGGTGACTAGTGTTACTGGAACAATGAGTCATGGTGACTAGTGTTACTGGAACAATGAGTCATGATGACTAGTGTTACTGAAACAATGAGTCATGATGACTAGTGTTACTGGAACAGAAACAATGAGTCATGATGACTAGTGTTACTGAAACAATGAGTCATGATGACTAGTGTTACTGGAATAATGATTCATGATGACTAGTGTTACTGGAACAATGAGTCATGATGACTAGTGTTACTGGAACAATGAGTCATGATGACTAGTGTTACTGGAACAATGAGTCATGATGACTAGTGTTACTGGAACTGAAACAATGAGTCATGATGACTAGTGTTACTGGAACAATGAGTCATGATGACTAGTGTTACTGGAACTGAAACAATGAGTCATGATCACTAGTGTAACTGAAACAATGAGTCATGGTGACTAGTGTTACTGGAACAATGAGTCATGGTGACTAGTGTTACTGGAACAATGAGTCATGATGACTAGTGTTACTGAAACAATGAGTCATGATGACTAGTGTTACTGGAACAGAAACAATGAGTCATGATGACTAGTGTTACTGAAACAATGAGTCATGGTGACTAGTGTTACTGAAACAATGAGTCATGATAACTAGTGTTACTGGAATAATGATTCATGATGACTAGTGTTACTGGAACAATGAGTCATGATGACTAGTGTTACTGGAACAATGAGTCATGGTGACTAGTGTTGCTGAAACAATGAGTCATGATGACTAATGTTACTGGAACAATGAGTCATGGTGACTAGTGTTACTGGAACTGAAACAATGAGTCATGATGACTAGTGTTACTGGAACAATGAGTCATGATGACTAGTGTTACTGGAACAATGAGTCATGGTGACTAGTGTTACTGGAACTGAAACAATGAGTCATGGTGACTAGTGTTACTGGAACAATGAGTCATGATAACTACTGTTACTGAAACAATGAGTCATGATGACTAGTGTTACTGGAACAATGAGTCATGGTGACTAGTGTTACTGAAACAATGAGTCATGATGACTAGTGTTACTGGAACAATGAATCATGATGACTAGTGTTACTGGAACTGAAACAATGAGTCATGGTGACTAGTGTTACTGGAACAATGAGTCATGGTGACTAGTGTTACTGGAACTGAAACAATGAGTCATGGTGACTAGTGTTACTGGAACAATGAATCATGATGACTAGTGTTACTGGAACAATGAGTCATGGTGACTAGTGTTACTGGAACAATGAGTCATGGTGACTAGTGTTACTGGAACAATGAGTCATGGTGACTAGTGTTACTGAAACAATAAGTCATGATGACTAGTGTTACTGGAACAATGAGTCATGGTGACTAGTGTTACTGAAACAATGAGTCATGATGACTAGTGTTACTGGAACAATGAGTCATGATGACTAGTGTTACTGGAACAATGAGTCATGATGACTAGTGTTACTGGAACAATGAGTCATGGTGACTAGTGTTACTGGAACTGAAACAATGAGTCATGGTGACTAGTGTTACTGGAACAATGAGTCATGATAACTACTGTTACTGAAACAATGAGTCATGATGACTAGTGTTACTGGAACAATGAGTCATGGTGACTAGTGTTACTGAAACAATGAGTCATGATGACTAGTGTTACTGGAACAATGAATCATGATGACTAGTGTTACTGGAACTGAAACAATGAGTCATGGTGACTAGTGTTACTGGAACAATGAGTCATGGTGACTAGTGTTACTGGAACTGAAACAATGAGTCATGGTGACTAGTGTTACTGGAACAATGAATCATGATGACTAGTGTTACTGGAACAATGAGTCATGGTGACTAGTGTTACTGGAACAATGAGTCATGGTGACTAGTGTTACTGGAACAATGAGTCATGGTGACTAGTGTTACTGAAACAATGAGTCATGATGACTAGTGTTACTGGAACAATGAGTCATGGTGACTAGTGTTACTGAAACAATGAGTCATGATGACTAGTGTTACTGGAACAATGAGTCATGATGACTAGTGTTACTGGAACAATGAGTCATGATGACTAGTGTTACTGGAACAATGAGTCATGATGACTAGTGTTACTGAAACAATGAGTCATGGTGACTAGTGTTACTGGAACTGAAACAATGAGTCATGATGACTAGTGTTACTGGAACAATGAGTCATGATGACTAGTGTTACTGGAACAATGAGTCATGGTGACTAGTGTTACTGGAACTGAAACAATGAGTCATGATGACTAGTGTTACTGGAACAATGAGTCATGATGACTAGTGTTACTGGAACAATGAGTCATGGTGACTAGTGTTACTGAAACAATGAGTCATGGTGACTAGTTTTACTGGAACAATGAGTCATGATGACTAGTGTTACTGGAACAATGAGTCATGGTGACTACTGTTACTGAAACAATGAGTCATGATGACTAGTGTTACTGAAACAATGAGTCATGATGACTAGTGTTACTGGAACAATGAGTCATGATGACTAGTGTTACTGAAACAATGAGTCATGGTGACTAGTGTTACTGGAACTGAAACAATGAGTCATGATGACTAGTGTTACTGAAACAATGAGTCATGGTGACTAGTGTTACTGGAACTGAAACAATGAGTCATGATGACTAGTGTTACTGGAACTGACACAATGAGTCATGATGACTAGTGTTACTGGAACTGAAACAATGACTCATGTTGACTAATGTTACTGGAACTGAAACAATGAGTCATGATGACTAGTGTTACTGGAACTGAAACAATGAGGAACTGTTTCCAGTCCCTGACCATGAGGAACTGTTTCCTGTCCCTGAGCTTGAGGAACTGTTTCCAGTCCCTGACCATGAGGAACTGTTTCCAGTCCCTGACCATGAGGAACTGTTTCCAGTCCCTGACCATGAGGAACTGTTTCCAGTCCCTGACCATGAGGAACTGTTTCCCTGACCACGAGGAACTGTTTCCCTGACCATGAGGAACTGTTTCCCTGACCATGAGGGATTGTTTCTAGTCCCTGACCATGGGGGATTGTTTCCAGTCCCTGACCATGAGGGATTGTTTCCAGTCCCTGACCATGAGGGATTGTTTCCAGTCCCTGACCATGAGGGATTGTTTCCCAGTCCCTGACCATGAGGGATTGTTTCCAGTCCCTGACCATGAGGGATTGTTTCCAGTCCCCGACCATGAGGGATTGTTTCTAGTCCCTGACCATGAGGGATTGTTTCCAGTCCCTGACCATGAGGGATTGTTTCCATTCCCTGACCATGAGGGATTGTTTCCCAGTCCCTGACCATGAGGAACTGTTTCCTGTCCCTGACCTTGAGGAACTGTTTCCAGTCCCTGACCATGAGGAACTGTTTCCAGTCCCTGACCATGAGGAACTGTTTCCAGTCCCTGACCATGAGGATTTGTTTCCAGTCCCTGACCACGAGGAACTGTTTCCCTGACCATGAGGAACTCTTTCCCTGACCATGAGGAACTGTTTCCCTGACCATGAGGGATTGTTTCTAGTCCCTGACCATGAGGAACTGTTTCCCTGACCATGAGGGATTGTTTCTAGTCCCTGACCATGGGGGATTGTTTCCAGTCCCTGACCATGAGGGATTGTTTCCCAGTCCCTGACCATGAGGGATTGTTTCCAGTCCCTGACCATGGGGGATTGTTTCCAGTCCCTGACCATGAGGGATTGTTTCCAGTCCCTGACCATGAGGGATTGTTTCCAGTCCCTGACCATGAGGGATTGTTTCCCAGTCCCTGACCATGAGGGATTGTTTCCAGTCCCTGACCATGAGGGATTGTTTCCAGTCCCCGACCATGAGGGATAGTTTCTAGTCCCTGACCATGAGGGATTGTTTCCAGTCCATGACCATGAGGGATTGTTTCCAGTCCCTGACCATGAGGGATTGTTTCCCAGTCCCTGACCATGAGGTATTGTTTCCAGTCCCTGACCATGAGGGATTGTTTCTAGTCCCTGACCATGAGGGATTGTTTCCAGTCCCTGACCATGAGGGATTGTTTCTAGTCCCTGGCCATGAGGGATTGTTTCCCAGTCCCTGACCATGAGGGATTGTTTCCAGTCCCTGACCATGAGAGATTGTTTCCAGTCCCTGACCATGAGGTATTGTTTCCCAGTCCCTGACCATGATGGATTGTTTCCAGTCCCTGACCATGAGGGATTGTTTCCAGTCCCTGACCATGAGGGATTGTTTCCAGTCCCTGACCGTGAGGGACTGTTTCTAGTCCCTGACCATGAGGGACTGTTTCTAGTCCCTGACCATGAGGGATTGTTTCCAGTCCCTGACCATGAGGGATTGTTTCTAGTCCCTGACCATGAGGGATTGTTTCCAGTCCCTGGCCATGAGGGATTGTTTCCAGTCCCTGACCATGAGGGATTGTTTCCCATTCCCTGACCATGAGGGATTGTTCCCAGTCCCTGACCATGAGGAACTGTTTCCCTGACCATGAGGGATTGTTTCCAGTCCCTGACCATGAGGGATTGTTTCTAGTCCCTGACCATGAGGGATTGCTTCTAGTCCCTGACCATGAGGAACTGTTTCCCTGACCATGAGGGATTGTTCCCAGTCCCTGACCATGAGGGATTGTTTCTAGTCCCTGACCATGAGGGATTGTTTCTAATCCCTGACCATGAGGAACTGTTTCCAGTCCCTGACCATGAGGTATTGTTTCCCAGTCCCTGACCATGAGGGATTGTTCCCAGTCCCTGACCATGAGGAACTGTTTCCCTGACCATGAGGGATTGTTTCCAGTCCCTGACCATGAGGGATTGTTTCCAGTCCCTGACCATGAGGGATTGTTTCCCAGTCCCTGACCATTAAGGATTGTTCCCAGTCCCTGACCATGAGGAACTGTTTCCCTGACCATGAGGGATTGTTCCCAGCCCTGACCATGAGGGATTGTTTCCAGTCCCTGACCATGAGGGATTGTTTCCCAGTCCCTGACCATGAGGGATTGTTTCCAGTCCCTGACCATGAGGGATTGTTTCCAGTCCCTTACCATGAGGGATTGTTCCCAGTCCCTGACCATGAGGGATTGTTTCCAGTCCCTGACCATGAGGGATTGTTCCCAGTCCCTGACCACGAGGAACTGTTTCCCTGACCATGAGGGATTGTTTCCAGTCCCTGACCATGAGGGATTGTTTCCCAGTCCCTGACCATGAGGGATTGTTTCCCAGTCCCCGACCATGAGGGATTGTTTCCCAGTCCCCGACCATGAGGGATTGTTTCCCAGTCCCTGACCACGAGGGATTGTTCCCAGTCCCTGACCATGAGGAACTGTTTCCCTGACCATGAGGGATTGTTTCCAGTCCCTGACCATGAGGGATTGTTTCCAGTCCCTGACCATGAGGGATTGTTTCCAGTCCCTTACCATGAGGAACTGTTTCCCTGACCATGAGGGATTGTTTCCAGTCCCTGACCATGAGGCATTGTTTCCCGTCCCTGACCATGAGGGATTGTTTCCAGTCCCTGACCATGAGGGATTGTTCCCAGTCCCTGACCATGAGGAACTGTTTCCAGTCCCTGACCATGAGGGGCTGTTTCCAGTTCCTGACCATGAGGGATTGTTCCCAGTCCCTGACCATGAGGGATTGTTTCACTCTTTTTCCACGTAGTGCACTGCTCTGTGGACCAGACACTTAAATATGGAATTGGTTCCATTTGGGACGCAGACTTAATCTGTGGACCAGAACCTTAAGTATAGAATAGGGTCCATTAATCTGTGGACCAGAACCTTAAGTATGGAATAGGGTCCATTAATCCCTGTGTGGTGGGAAACAACCGTCTTTATCTCAGACATGACGATTGGCCACTTTTATTTGGTCTGGTCCGCTAGCTATTGACTGAATTATCCAGAGGTTTCTGACCCCTGGCTTTTGACCTTTAGGGCGGAAAGGGAACCCCAGGACCTAAAGGAGACGACGGAGAGCCTGGAGACGCTGGCCTGGACGTGAGTCACACCATCTCTCTCTCTCTCTCTCTCTCTCTCTCTCTCTCTCTCTCTCTCTTTCTCTCTCTCTCTCTCTCTCTCTCTCTCACACATATATATATATATATGGTTTTTGAGATCAAAGCGAGCCTAGCCACATGGGCACATTTGTGACCGACCGGCTTGATTTGTTCTTAAAGGGCTTCCTGAGTGGCACAGCGGTCTAAGGTACTGCATCGAGGTGTCACTACAGACCCAGGTTCGATCCCTGGCTGTGTCACAACTGACCGTGACCGGGGGTCCCATAGGGTGGCGCACAACTGGCCCATCGTTGTCTGGGTTTGGCTGGGGGGGCTTTGTTTGGCTCATCGCGCTCTAGTGACTCCTTGTGGCGGGCTGGTGGCCTGCAGGCTGACCTCGGTCCTCAGTTGAACGGTGTTTACTCTGACACATTGGTGCAGCTGGCTTCTGGGTTAAGGGGGCGGGTGTTAAGAAGTGTGGTTTGGCAGGTCATGTTCCGTAGGGTCACTGCAGTTTAAAAGCAAGCAGTAACACAATATACAGGGGTACCAGGTTAGTAATGAGGCTATATACAGGGGTACCAGGTAGTAATGAGGCTATATACAGGGGTACCAGGTTAGTAATGAGGCTATATACAGGGGTACCAGGTAATAATGAGGCTATATACAGGGGGTACAGGTTAGTAATGAGGCTATACAGGGGTATCAGGTTAGTAATGAGGCTATATACAGGAGTACAGGTAGTAATAAGGCTATATACAGGGGTACCAGGTACAGGGAGTACTGGTGTATTTGATGTGCTGTAGTACAGGTTAGTAATGAGGCTATATACAGGGAGTACTGGTACCGAGTTGATGTGCTGTAGTACAGGTTAATAATGAGGCTATATACAGGGGTACCAGGTAGTAATGAGGCTATATACAGGGTATCAGGTTAGTAATGAGGCTATATACAGGGGAATCAGGTTAGTGTGTGTGTGTGTGTGTGTGTGTGTGTGTGTGTGTGTGTGTGTGTGTGTGTGTGTGTGTGTGTGTGTGTGTGTGTGTGTGTGTGTGTGTGTGTGTGTGTGTGTGTAAATATCAAATCAAATCATGTCACATTTTATTTTACACACACACTATATTACCATGTCGCTATGCTTAAAACACACGCACACGCACACGCACACACACACATACATCATATTACCATGGCACCAGGCTTTGAACACACACACACACGTACGCACACATACATACATCCACACACGCACACACTCAGACACTCAGACATGTGTTTGTTAAGCATAAATGTTTTATGTGTCTGGGACTGTTAAGGTTTGGAATGTGTGGTGATTAGAGCAGTGTGTTAGGGAGGAGGTGTCTAACTATTCTTGGACCAGATGTCTCCGCAAAATAGCAAACAAACAAACATTTAACCAACTGGGGACATTTTGTTTGTCCCCACAAGGTCAAATGCTATTTCTAGGATTAAGGTTGGAATTAATGATGGGGTTAGAATTAAGGGAGGAGGTACAACTTGTTCTGGTACATTATGGTATAATATACACCTTGTTCTGGTACATTATGGTATAATATACACCTTGTTCTGGTATAGTATGGTACACCTTGTTCTGGTACATTATGGTATAATATACACCTTGTTCTGGTATAGTATGGTATAATATACACCTTGTTGTGGTATAGTATGGGATAATATACACCTTGTTCTGGTACATTATGGTATAATATACACCTTGTTCTGGTATAGTATGGTATAATATACACCTTGTTGTGGTATAGTATGGGATAATATACACCTTGTTCTGGTATAGTATGGTATAATATACACCTTGTTGTGGTATAGTATGGTATAATATACACCTTGTTGTGGTATAGTATGGTATAATATACACCTTATTGTGGTATAGTATGGTATAATATACACCTTGTTGTGGTATAGTATGGTATAATATACACCTTGTTCTGGTATAGTATGGGATAATATACACCTTGTTGTGGTATAGTATGGGATAATATACACCTTGTTCTGGTATAGTATGGGATAATATACACCTTGTTGTGGTATAGAATGGGATAATATACACCTTGTTGTGGTATAGTATGGGATAATATAAACCTTGTTGTGGTATAGCATGGGATAATATACACCTTGTTGTGGTATAGTATGGGATAATATACACCTTGTTGTGGTATAGTATGGGATAATATACACCTTGTTGTGGTATAGTATGGTATAATATACACCTTGTTGTGGTACATTATGGTTTACCTTGTTGTGGTATAGTATGGTATAATATACACCTTGTTGTGGTATAGTATGGGATAATATACACCTTGTTGTGGTACTATCTGTTTTCTTCAGCCAGGGTAAGGGATCCCCCCCGTTGGGATTGAAAACACATCTGGTCACCATTACATGTATTCCATAGGATGTTGACGGGGGGAGTTACTACAACATAGTGTTCAGACAAAGGCTTACTGAATCCTGCAATGCTTTTTTCCACGACCGGTTTTAAATAGTCTTTGTCCTTTGTTCTCAAATATCTTCGTACCATCTATTGGAGAGAACATTTCAGCTTCTTGTCTAAAGGTTTCCCTCTCTTTTACTTTCTGACAAAACTTTCACTCAAGTCTCTCTTAACTGTGTGTTACCTTGTCTCTCTACCTGTGTGTTACCTTGTCTCTCTACCTGTGTGTTACCTTGTCTCTCTACCTGTGTGTTACCTTGTCTCTCTACCTGTGTGTTACCTTGTCTCTCTACCTGTGTGTGTTACCTTGTCTCTCTACCTGTGTGTTACCTTGTCTCTCTACCTGTGTGTTACCTTGTCTCTCTACCTGTGTGTGTTACCTTGTCTCTCTACCTGTGTGTTACCTTGTCTCTCTACCTGTGTGTTACCTTGTCTCTCTACCTGTGTGTGTTACCTTGTCTTTCTACCTGTGTGTTACCTTGTCTCTCTACCTGTGTGTTACCTTGTCTCTCTACCTGTGTGTGTTACCTTGTCTCTCTACCTGTGTGTGTGTTACCTTGTCTCTCTACCTGTGTGTGTTACCTTGTCTCTCTACCTGTGTGTGTTACCTTGTCTCTCTACCTGTGTGTGTTACCTTGTCTCTCTACCTGTGTGTGTTACCTTGTCTCTCTACCTGTGTGTTACCTTGTCTCTCTACCTGTGTGTTACCTTGTCTCTCTACCTGTGTGTGTTACCTTGTCTCTCTACCTGTGTGTGTTACCTTGTTTCTCTACCTGTGTGTGTTACCTTGTCTCTCTACCTGTGTGTTACCTTGTCTCTCTACCTGTGTGTTACCTTGTCTCTCTACCTGTGTGTTACCTTGTTTCTCTACCTGTGTGTTACCTTGTCTCTCTACCTGTGTGTTACCTTGTCTCTCTACCTGTGTGTGTTACCTTGTCTCTCTACCTGTGTGTTACCTTGCCTCTCTACCTGTATGTTACCTTGTCTCTCTACCTGTGTGTTACCTTGTCTCTCTACCTGTGTGTGTTACCTTGTCTCTCTACCTGTGTGTTACCTTGTCTCTCTACCTGTGTGTTACCTTGTCTCTCTACCTGTGTGTTACCTTGTCTCTCTACCTGTGTGTTACCTTGTCTCTCTACCTGTGTGTGTTACCTTGTCTCTCTACCTGTGTGTTACCTTGTCTCTCTACCTGTGTGTTACCTTGTCTCTCTACCTGTGTGTGTTACCTTGTCTCTCTACCTGTGTGTTACCTTGCCTCTCTACCTGTATGTTACCTTGTCTCTCTACCTGTGTGTGTTACCTTGTCTCTCTACCTGTGTGTTACCTTGTCTCTCTACCTGTGTGTGTTACCTTGTCTCTCTACCTGTGTGTTACCTTGTCTCTCTACCTGTGTGTTACCTTGTCTCTCTACCTGTGTGTGTTACCTTGTCTCTCTAACTGTGTGTGTTACCTTGTCTCTCTACCTGTGTGTGTTACCTTGTCTCTCTACCTGTGTGTGTTACCTTGTCTCTCTACCTGTGTGTTACCTTGTCTCTCTACCTGTGTGTTACCTTGTCTCTCTACCTGTGTGTTACCTTGTCTCTCTACCTGTGTGTGTTACCTTGTCTCTCTACCTGTGTGTGTTACCTTGTTTCTCTACCTGTGTGTGTTACCTTGTCTCTCTACCTGTGTGTTACCTTGTCTCTCTACCTGTGTGTTACCTTGTCTCTCTACCTGTGTGTGTTACCTTGTCTCTCTACCTGTGTGTTACCTTGTTTCTCTACCTGTGTGTTACCTTGTCTCTCTACCTGTGTGTTACCTTGTCTCTCTACCTGTGTGTGTTACCTTGTCTCTCTACCTGTGTGTTACCTTGCCTCTCTACCTGTATGTTACCTTGTCTCTCTACCTGTGTGTTACCTTGTCTCTCTACCTGTGTGTGTTACCTTGTCTCTCTACCTGTGTGTTACCTTGTCTCTCTACCTGTGTGTGTTACCTTGTCTCTCTAACTGTGTGTGTTACCTTGTCTCTCTACCTGTGTGTGTTACCTTGTCTCTCTACCTGTGTGTGTTACCTTGTCTCTCTACCTGTGTGTTACCTTGTCTCTCTACCTGTGTGTTACCTTGTCTCTCTACCTGTGTGTTACCTTGTCTCTCTACCTGTGTGTGTTACCTTGTCTCTCTACCTGTGTGTGTTACCTTGTCTCTCTACCTGTGTGTTACCTTGTCTCTCTACCTGTGTGTTACCTTGTCTCTCTACCTGTGTGTTACCTTGTCTCTCTACCTGTGTGTGTTACCTTGTCTCTCTACCTGTGTGTGTTACCTTGTCTCTCTACCTGTGTGTTACCTTGTCTCTCTACCTGTGTGTTACCTTGTCTCTCTCTACCTGTGTGTTACCTTGTCTCTCTACCTGTGTGTGTTACCTTGTCTCTCTACCTGTGTGTGTTACCTTGTCTCTCTACCTGTGTGTGTTACCTTGTCTCTCTACCTGTGTGTTACCTTGTCTCTCTACCTGTGTGTTACCTTGTCTCTCTACCTGTGTGTTACTAAGTTTCTTGTGTGTTTCTCCCTGCAGAACAACTCCCCAGGACTCCCAGGGAACAAAGGAGGCAAAGGACACAGAGGACCTGAAGGAAACCCGGTGAGCGAGAGAGAAAGAGAGCGAAAGAGATGCCAAAGGTTGACCATAGTGAAGAGTCCGTTCAGCCAGATGGTTCTGAGGCTCAGCTCACTAACCCAAACCAAACCAACCCAGCAAAGCCTCAGGACAGCACTCAGACAATCTGGCCCAACCCAATCATCACAAAGCAAAAATCAAAATATATCACCTGAAAATCACAGTAAACTTCAATGCTATTTGTCTCTAAACAGAAGTATATGGTGACCACTGTGACTGATAGAAACCTGAGGAAAACCATGACTAGGTATAGACTCAGAGAGGACAGTCTGGCTATAGAGACCGGTCGTCACAGACAGATATGGCTACCCAGAGAGGACAGTCTGGCTATAGAGACTGGTCGTCACAGACAAATCTGGCTACCCAGAGAGGACAGTCTGGCCATAGAAACCGGTCATCACAGACAGATCTGGCTACCCAGAGAGGACAGTCTGGCCATAGAAATCGGTCATCACAGACAGATCTGGCTACCCAGAGAGGACAGTCTGGCCATAGAAA
>NC_143029.1:92777500-92842500 GCF_057628025.1 Oncorhynchus mykiss
GTAGTCTGTAGAACATGTAGTCTGTAGTCTGTAGTCTTATAACAGTAGAACATGTAGTCTGTAGTCTGTAGTCTTATAACAATAGAACATGTAATCTGTAGTCTGTAGTCTGTAGTCTATAGTCTTATAACAAGAGAACATGTAGTCTGTAGTCTGTAGACTTATAACAGTAGAACATGTAGTCTGTAGTCTGTAGTCTGTAGTCTGTAGTCTTATAACAGTAGAACATGTAGTCTGTAGTCTTATAACAATAGAACATGTAGTCTGTAGTCTTATAACAGTAGAACATGTAGTCTGTAGTCTTATAACAGTAGAACATGTAGTCTGAAGTCTGTAGTCTTATAACAGTAGAACATGTAGTCTGTAGTCTTATAACAATAGAACATGTAGTCTGTAGTCTTATAACAGTAGAACATGTAGTCTGTAGTCTTATAACAGTAGAACATGTAGTCTGTAGTCTGTAGTTTTTTGACAGTAGAACATGTAGTCTGTAGTCTGTAGTCTTATAACAATAGAACATGTAGTCTGTAGTCTGTAGTTTTTTGACAGTAGAACATGTAGTCTGTAGTCTGTAGTCTTATAACAATAGTTAGAAGAGTTTCTGTCAGCTGAAGGCAACTAATTTCCCTATAAGGTAATGCATGGCAACAATCCCTTTCTCTCTTTCTCTCTATTTACAGGGACCAGTCGGGCCTCCGGGACCTGCAGGAGCTGATGTGAGTCTAAATCAAGTTTTATCTTTGTCCTCTAACCCTTGACCTCTAACCCCTGACCTTTATCTTTAAACGATAATGCTGACCCATAACTCTTAAACAGTATCCGATAAGCCCTGAGCTCTTATTGAGAACCCTACTGTTCTGGGATTGATGCTAGTGAAGACATGGAAGACATTTGGAAGAGTCTAGAATATCTTCCTGAGATGAAAACAGAACAGACCCTGGGAGTCGGGGTGGGAGACCCTGTAGAGGACTGGAGAGAGAGGGGGAGGGGTGTGAGGAGAAACAGAGAGACAGAGAGAAACAGAGAGAGAGAAAGAGAGAGGGCGGGCGCTGGGGGAGAAGCAGAGAGAAAGAGGGAAACAGAGAGCGTAACCGAGAGAGAGCGTAACCGAGAGAGAGAGAGAGAGAGAGAGAGAGAGAGAGAGAGAGAGAGAGAGAGAGAAAGAGAGAGAGAGAGAGAGAGAGAGAGAGAGAGAGAGAGAGAGAGAGAGAGAGAGAGAGAAAAGATGGCAGTTCCAGCTGTAAACTGTTCGGTAATGAGAACAGTCTGGCCTCTCAGACGCCATTTTGTAGGTGACTCTTGGAAGACATTTGGAAGAGTCTAGTATATCTTCCTGAGATGAAAATGGAAAAAATGCTGGGAGTCGGGGTAGGAGACCCTGTAGAGGACTGGAGTATTTAATAAAACACCACGAGGAGACAGAGAGAGAGGAATAAACAGAGACAGGGAGAGGGAGAGGAATAAACAGAGAGAGGGAGAGGGAGAGAGGGCAGAGGGAGAGGGAGAGAGGGAGAGGGAGAGAGGGCAGAGAGAGAGGAATAAACAGAGAGAGGGAGAGGGAGAGAGGGCAGAGAGAGAGGAATAAACAGAGAGAGGGAGAGGGAGAGGAATAAACAGAGACAGGGAGAGGGAGAGGAGACAGAGAGAGAGGGAGAGGGAGAGAGGACAGAGAGAGAGGAATAAACAGAGACAGGGAGAGGGAGAGAGGGCAGAGAGAGAGGAATAAACAGAGAGAGGGAGAGGGAGAGGAATAAACAGAGAGAGGGAGAGGGAGAGGAATAAACAGAGAGAGGGAGAGGGAGAGAGGGCAGAGGGAGAGGGCAGTTACAGCAATCGGCTGTTCAGTAAGGAGAACAGTCTGGCCTCTCATATGTCATTTTGTAGGGTGACTCAGCGTCACCATGGCAACCTCGCTCTACCCCGCCATATCCTGGTTCTGAAGCCCGTCTCCTCAGAGTTCTACTACAGTTGAAGTTGGAAGTTTACATACACTTAGGTTGGAGTTATTAAAACTCGTTTTTCAACCACTCCACAAATTTCTTGTTAACAAACTATAGTTTTGGCAAGTCGGTTAGGACATCTACTTTGTGCATGACACAAGTACTTTTTCCAACAATTGTTTACAGACAGATTATTTCATTAATAATTTACTGTATCACAATTCCAGTGGGTCAGAAGTGTACATACACTAAGTTGACTGTGCCTTTAAACACCTTGGAAAATTCCAGAAAATGATGTCATGGCTTTAGAAGCTTCTGATAGGCTAATTGACATCATTTGAGTCAATTGCAGGTGTACCTGTGGATGTGGATGTATTTCAAGGCCTACCTTCAAACTCGGTGCCTCTTTGCTTGACATCATGGGAAAATCAAAAGAAATCAGCCAAGACCTCAGAAAAAGAATTGTAGACCTCCACAAGTCTGGTTCATCCTTGGGAGCAATTTCCAAACACCTGAAAGTACCACGTTCATCTGTACAAATAATAGTACGCAAGTATAAACACCATGGGACGACGCAGCCATCATACCGCTCAAGTAGGAGACTCGTTCTGTCTCCTAGAGATGAACGTACTTTGGTGCGAAAAGTGCCAATCAATCCCAGAACAACAGCAAAAGACCTTGTGAAGATTCTGGAGGAAACAGGTACAAAAGTATCTATATCCACAGTAAAACGAGTCCTATATTGACATAACCTGAAAGGGCGCTCAGCAAGGAAGAAGCCACTGCTCCAAAACCGCCATAAAAAAGCCAGACTATGGTTTGCAACTGCACATGGGGACAAAGATCGTACTTTTTGGAGAAATGTCCTCCAGTCTGCTGAAACAAAAATAAAACTGTTTGGCCATAATGACCATCGTTATGTTTGGAGGAAAAAGTGGGAGGCTTGCAAGCCGAAGAACACCATTCCAACCGTGAAGCACGGGGGCGGCAGCATCATGTTGTGGGCGTACTTTGCTACAGGAGGGACTGGTGCACTTCACAAAATAGATGGCGTCATGTGGAATTGTTGAAAAATGATGTGGATATATTCAAGCAACATCTCAAGACATCAGTCAGGAAGTTAAAGCTTGGTCGCAAATGGGTCTTCTAAATGGACAATGATCCCAAGCATACTTCCAAAGTTGTGGCAAAATGGCTAAAGGACAACAAAGTCAAGGTATTGGAGTGGCCATCACAAACCCTGACCTTCAATTCTATAGAAAATGTGTGGGCAGAACTGAAAAGGCATGTGCGAGCAAGGAGGCCTACAAACCTGACTCAGTTACACCAGCTCTGTCAGGAGGAATGGGCCAAAATTCACCCAACTTATTGTGGGAAGCTTGTGGAAGACTACCCGAAGCATTTGACCCAAGTTAAACAATTTAAAGGCAATGCTACCAAATACTAATTGAGTGTATGTAAACTTCTGACCCACTGGGAATGTGATGAAAGAAATTAAAGCTGAAATAAATCACTCTCTCTACTATTATTCTGACATTTCACAATTTTAAAATAAAGTGGTGATCCTAACTGACCTAAGATAGGGAATTTTTACTTGGACTAAATGTCAGGAATTGTGATAAACTGAGTTTAAATGTATTTGGCTAAGGTGTATGCAAACTTCCCACTTCAACTGTATATTAGGAGTCTATAACACTTCATCAGGTTGTAAACTAACAGGAGGAGATGAGATAATGTACTGTGCAATACTATTTATCATTACTGTAATCTTACAAAATAAATATATATACTGTACAAACATTGAGTAAATAATCATTATGTACTGTATGCACACAAATCTTATTTCTCTTTTCAAATCAAGAAGTTAATTAAACAGCATGATCGTTACACAGGTGCACCTTGTGCTGGGGGCAATAAAAGGCCACTGTAAAATGTGCAGTTTTGTCACAACACAATTCCACAGATGTCTCAAGTTTTGAGTGAGCGTACAATTGGCATGCTGACTACAGGAATGTCCACCTGAGCTGTTGCCAGAGAATTGAACGTTCATTTCTCTACCATAAACCGCCTCCAACGTCATTTTAGAGAATTTGGCAGTATGTCCAACTGGCCTCACAATGTAACCACGCCAGCCCAGGACCTCCACATCCGGCTTCTTCACCTGCGGGACCATCTGAGGGGAGGGGGAAGGGAGTACTAAGGCGTACTTATGTCTGTAATAAAGCCCTTTTGTGGGGTAAAACTCATAATTCTGATTGGCTGGGCCTGGCTCCCCAGTGGGTGGGCTATATATATTGTACATCTATATAACTGTTATCTATATATATTTAACATCTATATATATATATATTTTACGCTGCTGCTACTCTCTGTTCGATCTTATATGCATAGCCTCTTTAACTATATACTCATGTACACACTACCTCAATTGCCCCGACCAACCAGTGCTCCCACACATTGGCTAACCGGGCTATCTGCATTGTGTCCCACCACCCGCCAAACCCTCTTTTTACGCTGCTGCTAATCTCTGTTCATCATATATGCAGAGTCACTTTAACCATATGTACATGTACATACTACCTCAATCAGCCTGACTAACCATGTGTCTGTATAGAGCCTTGCCACTCTTATTTCAAATGTCTTTTTACTGTTGTTTTATTTCTTTACTTACCTACACACACATCTTTTTTGCACTACTGGTTAGAGCTTGTAAAGCATTTCACTGTAAAACCTGTTGTATTCGGCACACGTGACAAATAAACTTTGATTTGATTTTATATCTATATATATTAAACATCTATATAACTTATCTAACTTTATTGAACATCTGTTTAACTGTTATCTCTATAACTGTTATCTCTATAACTGTTATCTATATTTATTGAACATCTGTTTAACTGTTATCTCAATAACTGTTATCTATATTTATTGAACATCTGTTTAACTGTTATCTCTATAACTGTTATCTCTATAACTGTTATCTCTATAACTGTTATCTCTATAACTGTTATCTATATAAACTAAGCAAAAAATGTACGTCCCTTTTTCAGGACCCGGTCTTTCAAAGATAAATCGTATAAATCCAAAATAACTTCACAGATCTTCATTGTAAAGGGTTTAAACACTGTTTTCCATGCTTGTTCAATGAACCATAAACAATTAATGAACATGCACCTGTGGCACGGTCATTAAGACACTAACAGCTTACAGACGGAAGGCAATTAAGGTCACAGTTATGAAAACTTAGGACACTAAAGAGGTCTTTCTACTGACTCTGAAAAACACCAAAAGAAAGATGCCCAGGGTCCCTGCTCATCTGCATGCTGCAAGGAGGCATGAGGACTGCAGATGTGGCCAGGGCAATACATTGCAATGTCCATACTGTGAGACGCCTAAGACCGCGCTACAGGGAGACAGGACGGACAGCTGATCGTCCTCGCAGTGGCAGACCACGTGTAACAACACCTGCACAGGATCAGTACATCCGAACATCACACCTGTGGGACAGATACAGGATGGCAACAACAACTGTCCGAGTTACACCATGAACACACAATCCCTCCATCAGTGCTCAGACTGTCCGCAATAGGCTGAGAGAGGCTGGACTGAGGGCTTGTAGGCCTGTTGTAAGGCAGGTCCTCACCAGACATCACTGGCATCAACGTCGAGCTCAAACCCACCGTCGCTGGACCGGACAGGACTGGCAAAAGGTGCTGTTCACTAACGAGTCACGGTTTTGTCTCACCAGGGGTGATGGTCGGATTCGCATTTATCGTGGAAGGAATGAGCATTACACTGAGGCCTGTACTCTGGAGCGGGATCAATTTGGAGGTGGAGGGTCCGTCATGGTCTGGGGCGGTGTGTCACAGTATCATTGGACTGAGCTTGTTGTCATTGCAGGCAATCTCAACGCTGTGCGTTACAGGGAAGACATCCTCCTCCCTCATGTGGTACACTTCCTGCAGGCTCTTCCTGACATGACCCTCCAACATGACAATGCCACCAGCCATACTGCTCCTTCTGTGCGTGATTTCCTGCAAGACAGGAATGTCAGTGTTCTGCCATGGCCAGCGAAGAGCCCGGATTTCAATCCCATTGAACACGTTTGGGACCTGTTGGATCGGAGGGTGAGGGCTAGGACCATTCCCCCCAGAAATGTCTGGGAACTTGCAGGTGCCTAATTGGAAGAGTGGGGTAACATCTCACAGCAAGAACTGACACATCTGGTGCAGTCCATGAGGAGGAGATGCACTGCAGTACTTAATGCAGCTGGTGGCCACACCAGATACTGACTGTTACTTTTGATTTTGACCCCCCTTTGTTCAGGGACACATTATTCCATTTCTGTTAGTGACATGTCTGTGGAACTTGTTCAGTTTATGTCTCAGTTGTTAAATCTTGTTATGTTTATACAAATATTTACACATGTTAAGTTTACTCAAAATAAACACAGTTGACAGTGAGAGAACATTTCTATTTTTGCTGAGTTTATATTGAACAACTGTATAACTGTTATCTCTATATTCTGTTCATCTATATAACTGTGATCTATATAAATGTTGCCTCTATATTCTGTACATCTATATAACTGTTATCTATTTAACTGTTATCTATATGTATTGAACATCTATATAACTGTTATCTATATTACTGTTATCTATATTACTGTTATCTATATTACTATTATCTATATTACTGTTATCTATATTACTTTTATCTATATGTATTGAACATCTATATAACTGTTATCTATATAACTGTTATCTATATTACTGTTATCTATATAACTGTTATCTATATTACTGTTATCTATATAACTGTTATCTATATTACTGTTATCTATATTACTATTATCTATATTACTGTTATCTATATTACTGTTATCTATATGTATTGAACATCTATATAACTGTTATCTATATTACTGTTATCTATATAACTGTTATCTACATTACTGTTATCTATATTACTATTATCTATATTACTGTTATCTATATTACTTTTATCTATATGTATTGAACATCTATATAACTGTTATCTATATTACTGTTATCTATATTACTGTTATCTATATAACTGTTATCTATATTACTGTTATCTATATAACTGTTATCTATATTACTGTTATCTATATAACTGTTATCTACATTACTGTTATCTACAGGAATGTGAGATTCTGGATATCATCATGAAGCTTTGCTGTAAGTCTGCCCCCCCACCCCCCACATACACACACACTGCTGTAAGTCTGCCCCCCCACACACACACACACACACTGCTGTAAGTCTGCCCCCCCCCCCCCCCCACACACACACACACACTGCTGTAAGTCTGCCCCCCCCCACACACACACACTGCTGTAAGTCTGCCCCCCCCCCCACACACACACACTGCTGTAAGTCTGCCCCCCCCCCCCCCCGCACACACTGCTGTAAGTCTGCCCCCCCCACACACACACACACACACACACTGCTGTAAGTCTGCCGCCCCCCCCCCACACACACACACACACACTGCTGTAAGTCTGCCGCCCCCCCCCCCCCCCCACACACACACACACACTGCTGTAAGTCTGCCCCCCCCCACACACACACACACACACACACTGCTGTAAGTCTGCCCCCCCCGCCCCCACACACACTCACACACAGAAACTCAGACACACTGGAATGACTAACATTGTGTTTTTGTTTAATTTGTTTCCTACAGCATGCTGTGGTGAGTCCATCCCATCATCTCATTGGCTTCTGAGTTTATCTTATAGCTCTCCAGTCACCATTATGCCCATACTCTGTCTGTCTGTCTGTCTAATGTCTGTCTGTCTGTGACTAATGTGTCTGTTTGTCTAATGTGTCTGTCTGTTTAATGTGTCTGTCTAATGTCTATCTGTCTGTCTAATGTCTATCTGTCTGTCTAATGTATGTCTGTCTATCTGTCTGTCTAATGTCTATCTGTCTGTCTAATGTCTGTCTGTCTGTCTGTCTGTCTGTCTGTCTAATGTTTATGTTTGTCTGTCTAATGTGTCTGTCTGTCTAATATGTCTGTCTGTCTAATGTGTCTGTCTGTCTAATGTGTCTGTCTGTCTAATGTGTCTGTCTGTACATGATGTGTCTGACTAATGTGTCTGTCTGTCTAATGTGTCTGTCTGTCTAATGTGTCTGTCTGTACATGATGTGTCTGACTAATGTGTCTGTCTAATGTCTGTCTAATGTCTGTCTGTCTGTCTAATGTCTGTCTGTCTGTCTAATGTTTCTGTTTGTCTGTCTAATGTGTCTGTCTAATGTGTCTGTCTGTCTAATATGTCTGTCTGTCTAATGTGTCTGTCTAATGTGTCTGTCTGTCTAATGTGTCTGTCTGTCTAATGTGTCTGTCTGTCTAATATGTCTGTCTGTCTAATGTGTCTGTCTGTCTAATGTGTCTGTCTGTCTAATATGTCTGTCTGTCTAATGTGTCTGTCTGTCTAATGTGTCTGTCTGTACATGATGTGTCTGACTAATGTGTCTGTCTGTCTAATGTGTCTGTCTGTCTAATGTGTCTGTCTGTACATGATGTGTCTGACTAATGTGTCTGTCTAATGTCTGTCTAATGTCTGTCTGTCTGTCTAATGTCTGTCTGTCTGTCTAATGTTTCTGTTTGTCTGTCTAATGTGTCTGTCTGTACATGATGTGTCTGACTAATGTGTCTGTCTGTCTAATATGTCTGTCTGTCTAATGTGTCTGTCTGTCTGTCTAATATGTCTGTCTGTCTAATGTGTCTGTCTAATGTGTCTGTCTGTCTAATGTGTCTGTCTGTCCAATGTGTCTGTCTGGCTAATATGTCTGTCTGTCTAATGTGTCTGTCTGACTAATGTGTCTGTCTGTCTAATGTGTCTGTCTGTCTAATGTGTCTGTCTAATGTGTCTGTGTGTCTAATGTGTCTGTCTGTCTAATGTGTCTGTCTGTCTAATGTGTCTGTCTGTCTAATGTATCTGTCTGTCTAATATGTCTGTCTGTCTAATGTGTCTGTCTGTCTAATGTGTCTGTCTGTCTAATGTGTCTGTCTGTCTAATGTGTCTGTCTGTCTAATGTGTCTGTCTGTACATGATGTGTCTGACTAATGTGTCTGTCTGTCTAATGTGTCTGTCTGTACATGATGTGTCTGACTAATGTGTCTGTCTGTCTAATGTGTCTGTCTGTACATGATGTGTCTGACTAATGTGTCTGTCTAATATGTCTGTCTGTCTAATGTGTCTGTCTGTCTAATGTGTCTGTCTGTCTAATGTGTCTGTCTGTCTAATGTGTCTGTCTGTCTAATGTGTCTGTCTGTACATGATGTGTCTGACTAATGTGTCTGTCTGTCTAATGTGTCTGTCTGTCTAATGTGTCTGTCCTGATGTAGAGTGTAAGTGTGGGCCCCTGGACCTGGCCTTCATCGTGGACAGTTCTGAGAGTATCGGCTCCACTAACTTCGCTCTAGCTAAGGACTTCATCATCACCGTCATAGACCGCCTTATTAAGGACCAGCAAGTCCATGTGAGTACTATTTTAAAAATATACTTTTACTAATACTTTATTTGAATAAACAAATCACATTACAGTCAAGAAGGATTTAAACATTTTTTTTATTTCATTTTTTTGATTGAACCTTTATTTTAACTAGTCAAGTCAGTTAGGAACAAATTCTTATTTACAATGATGGCCAACACCAGCCAAACCCGGGCGACGCTGGGCCAATTGTGCGTCGCCCTATGGGACTCATGAATAAAAAGATTTGGGGTGTTCCAGAGGCGCAACTTCCACTGGGGACATGCCCCCCCCCCCCCCCCCCCCCCCCCCCACAGTTATATCATTGGAATGTTATACAAAGCAATGCAATAGTGTGCTTTAGGACCATGTGGATGCCTCCGAGCGTCCCCCCCACTTCTAAAACCAATGTTGCGCCCCTGGAGATTTCTATGCCTGAAATTGAGACCAAAAAGCTTTTGTACACAATTTTGACTTTGGAATCTGACTTTATGTCTGTGGAATCTGACTTTATGTCTGTTGAATCTGACTTTATGGCTGTGGAATCTGACTGTATGTCTGTGGAATCTGACTTCATGTCTGTGGAATCTGACTTTATGTCTGTGGAATCTGACTTCATGTCTGTGGAATTTGACTTTATGTCTGTGGAATCTGACTTTATGTCTGTTGAATCTGACTTTATGGCTGTGGAATCTGACTGTATGTCTGTGGAATCTGACTTCATGTCTGTGGAATTTGACTTTATGTCTGTTGAATCTGACTTTATGGCTGTGGAATCTGACTGTATGTCTGTGGAATCTGACTTCATGTCTGTGGAATCTGACTTTATGTCTGTGGAATCTGACTTCATGTCTGTGGAATCTGACTTTATGTCTGTGGAATCTGACTTCATGTCTGTGGAATCTGACTTTATGTCTGTGGAATTTGACTTTATGTCTGTGGAATCTGACTTTATGTCTGTGGAATCTGACTTCATGTCTGTGGAATCTGACTTTATGTCTGTTGAATCTGACTTTGTTGAATCTGACTTTGTGGCTGTGGAATCTTTTTTTAAATTTTTTATGTATTTTACCTTTATTTAACGAGGCAAGTCAGTTAAGAACAAATTCTTATTTTCAATGATGGCCTAGGAACAGTGGGTTAACTGCCCGTTCAGGGGCAGAACGACAGATTTGTACCTTGTCAGCTCGGGGGTTTGAACTTGCAACCTTCCGGTTACTAGTCCAACGCTCTAACCACTATGTCTGTGGAATCTGACTTCATGTCTGTGGAATTTGACTTTATGTCTGTTGAATCTGACTTTATGGCTGTGGAATCTGACTGTATGTCTGTTGAATCTGACTTTATGGCTGTGGAATCTGACTGTATGTCTGTGGAATCTGACTTCATGTCTGTGGAATTTGACTTTATGTCTGTTGAATCTGACTTTATGGCTGTGGAATCTGACTGTATGTCTGTGGAATCTGACTTCATGTCTGTGGAATCTGACTTTATGTCTGTGGAATCTGACTTCATGTCTGTGGAATCTGACTTTATGTCTGTGGAATCTGACTTCATGTCTGTGGAATTTGACTTTATGTCTGTGGAATCTGACTTTATGTCTGTGGAATCTGACTTCATGTCTGTGGAATCTGACTTTATGTCTGTTAATCTGACTTTGTTGAATCTGACTTTGTGGCTGTGGAATCTTTTTTTTTATTTTTTATGTATTTTACCTTTATTTAACGAGGCAAGTCAGTTAAGAACAAATTCTTATTTACAATGATGGCCTAGGAACAGTGGGTTAACTGCCCGTTCAGGGGCAGAACGACAGATTTGTACCTTGTCAGCTCGGGGGTTTGAACTTGCAACCTTCCGGTTACTATTCCAACGCTCTAACCACTAGCCGTCGGGGCTACCGACTTTGTGACTGTGGAATCTGATTTTGTGGCTGTGGAGTCAGACATTGTGACTGTAGAATCTGACTTTGTGGCTGTGGAATCTGACTTTGTGGCTGTGGAGTCAGACTTTGTGGCTGTGGAATCTGACTTTGTGGCTGTGGAATCTGACTTTGTGGCTGTGGAATCTGGCTTTGTGGCTGTGGAATCTGACTGTGGCTGTAGAATCTGACTTTGTGGCTGTGGAATCTGGCTTTGTGGCTGTAGAATCTGACTGTGGCTGTAGAATCTGACTGTGGCTGTAGAATCTGACTGTGGCTGTAGAATCTGGCTTTGTGGCTGTAGAATCTGACTTTATGGCTGTGGAATCTGACTTTGTGACTGTGAAATCTTACTTTGTGATTGTGGAGTCAGACTTTATGGCTGTGGAATCTGACTTTGTGACTGTAGAAGCTAATTAAACCCAGGCATTTTTGCTCCACAAGGTGGGCTATGGGATTCATATTTGTTTGTGTGATTAACCGAGTATGAAACACTTTGAAAATAGCTACGGCAGCAATTTATTTTGCTATACATTTTACTCGCACATGTGCTCATACGTGTGTGTGTGTGTGTGTGTGTGTGTGTGTGTGTGTGTGTGTGTGTGTGTAGTTTGGTTTTAATGAGTCCAGGGTAGGCGTGGTGCAGTACAGTGGGGATGGAGCCCAGGAGGCTGTCAGACTGGGAGACCCCAACATTAACACACTGACTGAGCTCAAACAGTAAGTACACACACACACACACTCACTGAGCTCAAACAGTAAGTACACACACACACTGAGCTCAAACAGTAAGTATACACACACACACAGATACCCAATCATTACCCTGTATGTTGTGTGTAGGGCGGTGCGGGACCTGCGCTGGCTGGCTGAGGCCACCTATACAGGGGAGGCTCTGCAGTTCTCTCTGACCAACATGATTGACCGTCTGCAGCAGGAGAACCGCGTGGTCTTAGTGCTCACTGACGGACGCTCTGATATCACCAGAGATAAAACACCGCTCAACACACTCTGTGGGAAGGGCATCAAGGTGAGGGACACCACTCTGTGGGAAGGGCATCAAGGTGAGGGACACCACTCTGTGGGAAGGGCATCAAGGTGAGGGACACCACTCTTTGTGAAGGGCATCAAGGTGAGGGACACCACTCTTTGTGAAGGGCATCGAGGTGAGGGACACCACTCTGTGGGAAGGGCATCAAGGTGAGGGACACCACTCTGTGGGAAAGGCATCAAGGTGAGGGACACCACTCTGTGTGAAGGGCATCAAGGTAAGGGACACCACTCTGTGTGAAGGGACACCACTCTGTGTGAAGGGACACCACTCTGTGTGAAGGGCATCAGGGTAAGGAACACCACTCTGTGTGAAGGAACACCACTCTGTGTGAAGGGCATCAGGGTAAGGGACACCACTCTGTGTGAAGGGCATCAGGGTAAGGGACACCACTCTGTGTGAAGGGCATCAGGGTAAGGGACACCACTCTGTGGGAAGGAACACCACTCTGTAGGAAGGGCATCAGGGTAAGGGACACCACTCTGTGGGAAGGAACACCACTCTGTAGGAAGGGCATCAAGGTAAGGAACACCACTCTGTAGGAAGGGCATCAGGGTAAGGGACACCACTCTGTAGGAAGGAACACCACTCTGTAGGAAGGAACACCACTCTGTGTGAAGGAACACCTCTCTGTAGGAAGGAACACCAATCTGTAGGAAGGAACACCACTCTGTAGGAAGGGCATCAGGGTAAGGGACACCACTCTGTAGGAAGGGCATCAGGGTAAGGGACACCACTCTGTAGGAAGGAACACCACTCTGTAGGAAGGAACACCACTCTGTAGGAAGGGCATCAGGGTAAGGGACACCACTCTGTAGGAAGGAACACCACTCTGTAGGAAGGAACACCACTCTGTAGGAAGGGCATCAGGGTAAGGGACACCACTCTGTAGGAAGGAACACCACTCTGTAGGAAGGGCATCAGGGTAAGGGACACCACTCTGTAGGAAGGGCATCAGGGTAAGGGACACCACTCTGTAGGAAGGAACACCACTCTGTAGGAAGGAACACCACTCTGTAGGAAGGGCATCAGGGTAAGGGACACCACTCTGTAGGAAGGAACACCACTCTGTAGGAAGGGCATCAGGGTAAGGGACACCACTCTGTAGGAAGGAACACCACTCTGTAGGAAGGAACACCACTCTGTAGGAAGGGCATCAGGGTAAGGGACACCACTCTGTGTGAAGGAACACCACTCTGTGTGAAGGAACACCACTCTGTGGGAAGGGACACTACTCTGTAGGAAGGGCATCAGGGAAAGGAACACCACTCTGTGGGAAGGGACACCACTCTGTAGGAAGGGCATCAGGGTAAGGAACACCACTCTGTGGGAAGGGACACCACTCTGTAGGAAGGGCATCAAGGTAAGGAACACCACTCTGTAAGAAGGGCATCAGGGTAAGGGACACCACTCTGTGTGAAGGAACACCACTCTGTGGGAAGGGACACCACTCTGTAGGAAGGGCATCAGGGTAAGGAACACCACTCTGTGTGAAGGGCATCAGGGTAAGGGACACCACTCTGTAGGAAGGGCATCAGGGTAAGGGACACCACTCTGTGTGAAGGAACACCACTATGTGTGAAGGAACACCACTCTGTGGGAAGGGACACTGCTCTGTGGGAAGGGCATCAGGGTAGGGAACACCACTCTGTGTGAAGGGCATCAGGGTAAGGGACACCACTCTGTAGGAAGGGCATCAGGGTAAGGAACACCACTCTGTGTGAAGGGCATCAGGGTAAGGGACACCACTCTGTAGGAAGGGCATCAGGGTAAGGGACACCACTCTGTAGGAAGGGCATCAGGGTAAGGGACACCACTCTGTGTGAAGGGCATCAGGGTAAGGGACACCACTCTGTAGGAAGGGCATCAAGGTAAGGGACACCACTCTGTAGGAAGGGCATCAGGGTAAGGAACACCACTCTGTGTGAAGGGCATCAGGGTAAGGGACACCACTCTGTAGGAAGGGCATCAGGGTAAGGGACACCACTCTGTGTGAAGGAACACCACTCTGTGTGAAGGAACACCACTCTGTGTGAAGGAACACCTCTCTGTGTGAAGGGCATCAAGGTGAGGGACACCACTCTGTGTGAAGGGCATCAGGGTAAGGGACACCACTCTGTGTGAAAGGCATCAAGGTAAGGGACACCATTCTGTAGGAAGGGCATCAGGGTAAGGGACACCACTCTGTAGGAAGGGCATCAGGGTAAGGGACACCACTCTGTGTGAAGGGCATCAGGGTAAGGAACACCACTCTGTAGGAAGGGCATCAGGGTAAGGGACACCACTCTGTAGGAAGGGCATCAAGGTAAGGGACACCACTCTGTAGGAAGGGCATCAGGGTAAGGAACACCACTCTGTGTGAAGGGCATCAGGGTAAGGGACACCACTCTGTAGGAAGGGCATCAGGGTAAGGGACACCACTCTGTGTGAAGGAACACCACTCTGTGTGAAGGAACACCACTCTGTGTGAAGGAACACCTCTCTGTGTGAAGGGCATCAAGGTGAGGGACACCACTCTGTGTGAAGGGCATCAGGGTAAGGGACACCACTCTGTGTGAAGGGCATCAGGGTAAGGGACACCACTCTGTGGGAAGGAACACCACTCTGTAGGAAGGGCATCAGGGTAAGGGACACCACTCTGTGGGAAGGAACACCACTCTGTAGGAAGGGCATCAAGGTAAGGAACACCACTCTGTAGGAAGGGCATCAGGGTAAGGGACACCACTCTGTAGGAAGGAACACCACTCTGTAGGAAGGAACACCACTCTGTGTGAAGGAACACCTCTCTGTAGGAAGGAACACCACTCTGTAGGAAGGAACACCACTCTGTAGGAAGGGCATCAGGGTAAGGGACACCACTCTGTAGGAAGGGCATCAGGGTAAGGGACACCACTCTGTAGGAAGGGCATCAGGGTAAGGGACACCACTCTGTAGGAAGGAACACCACTCTGTAGGAAGGAACACCACTCTGTAGGAAGGGCATCAGGGTAAGGGACACCACTCTGTAGGAAGGGCATCAGGGTAAGGGACACCACTCTGTAGGAAGGAACACCACTCTGTAGGAAGGAACACCACTCTGTAGGAAGGGCATCAGGGTAAGGGACACCACTCTGTGTGAAGGAACACCACTCTGTGGGAAGGGACACTACTCTGTAGGAAGGGCATCAGGGTAAGGAACACCACTCTGTGGGAAGGGACACCACTCTGTAGGAAGGGCATCAGGGTAAGGAACACCACTCTGTGGGAAGGGACACCACTCTGTAGGAAGGGCATCAAGGTAAGGAACACCACTCTGTAAGAAGGGCATCAGGGTAAGGGACACCACTCTGTGTGAAGGAACACCACTCTGTGGGAAGGGACACCACTCTGTAGGAAGGGCATCAGGATAAGGAACACCACTCTGTGTGAAGGGCATCAGGGTAAGGGACACCACTCTGTAGGAAGGGCATCAGGGTAAGGGACACCACTCTGTGTGAAGAAACACCACTATGTGTGAAGGAACACCACTCTGTGGGAAGGGACACTGCTCTGTGGGAAGGGCATCAGGGTAGGGAACACCACTCTGTGTGAAGGGCATCAGGGTAAGGGACACCACTCTGTAGGAAGGGCATCAGGGTAAGGAACACCACTCTGTGTGAAGGGCATCAGGGTAAGGGACACCACTCTGTAGGAAGGGCATCAGGGTAAGGGACACCACTCTGTAGGAAGGGCATCAGGGTAAGGGACACCACTCTGTGTGAAGGGCATCAGGGTAAGGGACACCACTCTGTAGGAAGGGCATCAAGGTAAGGGACACCACTCTGTAGGAAGGGCATCAGGGTAAGGAACACCACTCTGTGTGAAGGGCATCAGGGTAAGGGACACCACTCTGTAGGAAGGGCATCAGGGTAAGGGACACCACTCCGTGTGAAGGAACACCACTCTGTGTGAAGGAACACCACTCTGTGTGAAGGAACACCTCTCTGTGTGAAGGGCATCAAGGTGAGGGACACCACTCTGTGTGAAGGGCATCAGGGTAAGGGACACCACTCTGTGTGAAAGGCATCAAGGTAAGGGACACCATTCTGTAGGAAGGGCATCAGGGTAAGGGACACCACTCTGTAGGAAGGGCATCAGGGTAAGGGACACCACTCTGTGTGAAGGGCATCAGGGTAAGGGACACCACTCTGTAGGAAAGGCATCAAGGTAAGGGACACCACTCTGTAGGAAGGGCATCAGGGTAAGGAACACCACTCTGTGTGAAGGACATCAGGGTAAGGGACACCACTCTGTAGGAAGGGCATCAGGGTAAGGGACACCACTCTGTGTGAAGGAACACCACTCTGTGTGAAGGAACACCTCTCTGTGTGAAGGGCATCAAGGTGAGGGACACCACTCTGTGTGAAGGGCATCAGGGTAAGGGACACCACTCTGTGTGAAAGGCATCAAGGTAAGGGACATCATTCTGTAGGAAGGGCATCAGGGTAAGGGACACCACTCTGTGTGAAGGGACACCACTCTGTGTGAAGGGACACCACTCTGTGTGAAGGGCATCAAGGTAAGGGACACCACTCTGTGTGAAGGGCATCAAGGTAAGGGACACCACTCTGTAGGAAGGGCATCAAGGTAAGGAACACCACTCTGTGTGAAGGGCATCAGGGTAAGGGACACCACTCTGTAGGAAGGGCATCAGAGTAAGGGACACCACTCTGTAGGAAGGGCATCAGGGTAAGGGACACCACTCTGTAGGAAGGGCATCAGGGTAAGGGACACCACTCTGTAGGAAGGGCATCAGGGTAAGGGACACCACTCTGTGTGAAGGAACACCACTCTGTGTGAAGGAACACCACTCTGTGTGAAGGAACACCACTCTGTGGGAAGGGACACTACTCTGTAGGAAGGGCATCAGGGTAAGGAACACCACTCTGTGGGAAGGGACACCACTCTGTAGGAAGGGCATCAGGGTAAGGAACACCACTCTGTGGGAAGGGACACCACTCTGTAGGAAGGGCATCAAGGTAAGGAACACCACTCTGTAAGAAGGGCATCAGGGTAAGGGACACCACTCTGTGTGAAGGAACACCACTCTGTGGGAAGGGACACCACTCTGTAGGAAGGGCATCAGGGTAAGGGACACCACTCTGTGTGAAGGAACACCACTATGTGTGAAGGAACACCACTCTGTGGGAAGGGACACTGCTCTGTGGGAAGGGCATCAGGGTAGGGAACACCACTCTGTGTGAAGGGCATCAGGGTAAGGGACACCACTCTGTAGGAAGGGCATCAGGGTAAGGAACACCACTCTGTGTGAAGGGCATCAGGGTAAGGGACACCACTCTGTAGGAAGGGCATCAGGGTAAGGGACACCACTCTGTAGGAAGGGCATCAGGGTAAGGGACACCACTCTGTGTGAAGGGCATCAGGGTAAGGGACACCACTCTGTAGGAAGGGCATCAAGGTAAGGGACACCACTCTGTAGGAAGGGCATCAGGGTAAGGAACACCACTCTGTGTGAAGGGCATCAGGGTAAGGGACACCACTCTGTAGGAAGGGCATCAGGGTAAGGGACACCACTCTGTGTGAAGGAACACCACTCTGTGTGAAGGAACACCTCTCTGTGTGAAGGGCATCAAGGTGAGGGACACCACTCTGTGTGAAGGGCATCAGGGTAAGGGACACCACTCTGTAGGAAGGGCATCAGGGTAAGGGACACCACTCTGTGTGAAGGGCATCAGGGTAAGGGACACCACTCTGTAGGAAAGGCATCAAGGTAAGGGACACCACTCTGTAGGAAGGGCATCAGGGTAAGGAACACCACTCTGTGTGAAGGGCATCAGGGTAAGGGACACCACTCTGTAGGAAGGGCATCAGGGTAAGGGACACCACTCTGTGTGAAGGGACACCACTCTGTGTGAAGGGACACCACTTTGTGTGAAGGGACACCACTCTGTGTGAAGGGCATCAAGGTAAGGGACACCACTCTGTAGGAAGGGCATCAAGGTAAGGAACACCACTCTGTGTGAAGGGCATCAGGGTAAGGGACACCACTCTGTAGGAAGGGCATCAGAGTAAGGGACACCACTCTGTAGGAAGGGCATCAGGGTAAGGGACACCACTCTGTAGGAAGGGCATCAGGGTAAGGGACACCACTCTGTAGGAAGGGCATCAGGGTAAGGGACACCACTCTGTGTGAAGGAACACCACTCTGTGTGAAGGAACACCACTCTGTGTGAAGGAACACCTCTCTGTGTGAAGGGCATCAAGGTGAGGGACACCACTCTGTGTGAAGGGCATCAGGGTAAGGGACACCACTCTGTGTGAAAGGCATCAAGGTAAGGGACACCACTCTGTAGGAAGGGCATTAGGTAAGGGACACCACTCTGTAGGAAGGGCATCAGGGTAAGGGACACCACTCTGTGTGAAGGGACACCACTCTGTGTGAAGGGACACCACTCTGTGTGAAGGGACATCACTCTGTGTGAAGGGCATCAAGGTAAGGGACACCACTCTGTAGGAAGGGCATCAGGGTAAGGGACACCACTCTGTGTGAAGGGACACCACTCTGTGTGAAGGGCATCAAGGTAAGGGACACCACTCTGTGTGAAGGGCATCAAGGTAAGGGACACCACTCTGTAGGAAGGGCATCAAGGTAAGGGACACCACTCTGTAGGAAGGGCATCAGGGTAAGGGACACCACTCTGTAGGAAGGGCATCAGGGTAAGGGACACCACTCTGTGTGAAGGGCATCAGGGTAAGGGACACCACTCTGTAGGAAGGGCATCAAGGTAAGGGACACCACTCTGTAGTACGATTTAGTACGACCAGCAACATCATATCACAACGCACAGTCCATTACACACGCACACACACACACACACACACACACACACACACACACTAACACACAGACACACAGACACACACACACACACACACACACACACACTAACCCTGCCCCCCTCTCTCTGTCAGGTGGGTGGTCTGGGAGTGAAGGACTACTCTGGCCGTCAGCCCAACCATGAACAGCTCAGTGCTGTGGTCTGTACGAGCGACCCTAAACCAGGCTTCTCCTTCGTACTGGAGAACTTCGCTGAGCTGCTGGATGACAGCTTCTTACAGAACCTCACCACACGCATCTGTGAAGGTACACACACACACACACACACACACACACACACACACACTAGTGAACCCCGTGGTGTGGATACAGACTCTGTATGATGTGAAAATTATGTGAAAATGTCCTATTCATTTTGGTTTCTCTATTTCCTACAACAGATAAGAAGTGTCCCAACTACAAATGTCCCAGTAAGTCATGTGGTTTCTCCTGTGGTTTCTCTGTGGCTTGTTACCAAATGTCACATGTGGTTTATCTCTGTCCTGATCTCTCCAGGGTCATTGTCTTCAGACATGTTAGTTTGGATCAGGGACGGGTTTATGGTCTCTCTTCAGTCTCATTCTCAGAGTACATGGACATGGATTAGTGTCTGTAGTTTCTCCTGTGGTTTCTCCTGTGGTTTCTCCTGTGGTTTCTCCTGTGGTTTCTCTGTGGTTTCTCCTGTGGTTTCTCCTGTGGTTTTTCTGTGGTTCCTCTGTGGTTTCTCCTGTGGTTTCTCCTGTGGTTTCTCCTGTGGTTTCTCCTGTGGTTTCTCTGTGGTTTCTCCTGTGGTTTCTCTGTGGTTCCTCTGTGGTTTCTCCTGTGGTTTCTCTGTAGTTTCCCTGTGGTTTCTCCTGTAGTTTATTCTGTGGTTTCTCCCATGGTTTCTCCCGTGGTTTCTCCCGTGGTTTCTCTGTGGTTTCTCCTGTGGTTTCTCTGTAGTTTCTCCTGTGGTTTGTCTGTGGTTTCTCCTGTGGTTTCTCCTGTGGTTTCTCCTGTGGTTTCTCTGTGGTTTCTCTGTGGTTTCTCTGTGGTTTATCCTGTGTTTTCTCTGTGGTTTCTCTGTTGTTTCTCCTGTGGTTTCTCCTGTGGTTGGTTTCTCAGTGGTTTCTCCTGTGGTTTCCCTGTGGTTTCTCCTGTGGTTTCTCCTGGGGTGTCTCCTGTGGTTTCTCTGTGGTTTCTCCTGTGGTTTCTCTGTGGTTTCTCCTGTGGTTTCTCTGTGATTTCTCCTGTGGTTTCTCCTGTTGTTTCTCCTGTAGTTTCTCCTGTGGTTTCTCTTGTGGTTTCTCCTGTGGTTTCTCTTGTGGTTTCTCCTGTGGTTTCTATTGTGGTTTCTCTTGTGGTTTCTCCTGTGGTTTCTCTGTGGTTTCCTCTATGGTTTCTCCTGTGGTTTCTCCTGTGATTTCTCTGTGGTTTCCCTGTGGTTTCCTCTTTGGTTTCTCCTGTGGTTTCTTCTGTGGTTTCTCTGTGGTTTCTTTGTGGTTTCTCCTGTGGTTTCCCTGTGGTTTCTCCTGTGGTTTCTCCTGTGGTTTCTCTGTGGTTTATGCTGTGGTTTATCCTGTGGTTTCTCCTGTAGTTTCTCCTGTAGTTTCTCCTGTGGTTTCTCTGTGGTTTCTCTTGTGGTTTCTCCTGTGGTTTCTCTTGTGGTTTCTCCTGTGGTTTCTCCTGTGGTTTCCCTGTGGATTCTCCTGTGGTTTCTCCTGTGGTTTCTCTTGTGGTTTCTCTGTGGTTTCTCCTGTGGTTTCTCTGTGGTTACTCCTGTGGTGTCTCCTGTGGTTTCTCTGTGGTTTCTCCTGTGGTTTCTCCTGTGGTTTCCCGGTGGTTTCTCTGTGGTTTCTCCTGTGGTTTCTCCTGTAGTTTCTCCTGTAGTTTCTCCTGTGGTTTCTCCTGTGGTTTCCCCATGTGGTTTCTCCTGTGGTTTCTCCTGTGGTTTCTCTGTGGTTTCTCTGTGGTTTCTCCTGTGGTTTCTCTGTGGTTTCTCCTGTGGTTTCTCTGTGGTGTCTCCTGTGGTGTCTCTGTGGTGTCTCCTGTGATTTCTCCTGTGGTTTCTCCTGTGGTTTCTCCTGTGGTTTCTCTGTGGTTTCTCTGTGGTTTCTCCTATGGTTTCTCTGTGGTTTCTCCTGTGGTTACTCCTGTGGTGTCTCCTGTGGTTTCTCCGTGGTTTCTCCATGGTTTCTCCTGTGGTTTCTCCGTCGTTTCTCTGTGGTTTTTCCTGTGGTTTCTCCTGTAGTTTCTCCTGTGGTTTCTCCTGTTGTTTCTCCTGTGGTTTCTCCTGTGGTTTATCTTAATGGTTTCCCTGTGGTTTCTCCTGTGGTTTCTCCTGTGGTTTCTCTGTGGTTCCTCTGTGATTTCTCCTGTGGTTTCTCCTGTGGTTTCTCCTGTGGTTTCTCTGTAGTTTCCCTGTGGTTTCTCCTGTAGTTTATCCTGTGGTTTCTCCCATGGTTTCTCCCGTGGTTTCTCCCGTGGTTTCTCTGTGGTTTCTCCTGAGGTTTCTCTGTAGTTTCTCCTGTGGTTTGTCTGTGGTTTCTCCTGTGGTTTCTCCTGTAGTTTCTCCTGTGGTTTCTCTGTGGTTTCTCTGTGGTTTCTCTGTGGTTTCTCCTGTGTTTTCTCTGTGGTTTCTCTGTTGTTTCTCCTGTGGTTTCTCCTGTGGTTTCTCAGTGGTTTCTCCTGTGGTTTCTCCTGTGGTTTCTCCTGTGGTTTCTCCTGTGGTTTCTCTTGTGGTTTCTCTGTGGTTTCTCCTGTGGTGTCTCCTGTGGTTTCTCTGTGGTTTCTCCTGTGGTTTCTCTGTGGTTTCTCCTGTGGTTTCTCTGTGATTTCTCCTGTGGTTTCTCCTGTTGTTTCTCCTGTAGTTTCTCCTGTGGTTTCTCTTGTGGTTTCTCCTGTGGTTTCTCTTGTGGTTTCTCCTATGGTTTCTATTGTGGTTTCTCTTGTGGTTTCTCCTGTGGTTTCTCTGTGGTTTCCTCTATGGTTTCTCCTGTGGTTTCCTCTTTGGTTTCTCCTGTGGTTTCTTCTGTGGTTTCTCTGTGGTTTCTCTGTGGTTTCTCCTCTGGTTTCCCTGTGGTTTCTCCTGTGGTTTCTCCTGTGGTTTCTCTGTGGTTTATCCTGTGGTTTATCCTGTGGTTTCTCCTGTAGTTTCTCCTGTAGTTTCTCCTGTGGTTTCTCCTGTGGTTTCTCTTGTGGTTTCTCCTGTGGTTTCTCTTGTGGTTTCTCCTGTGGTTTCTCCTGTGGTTTCCCTGTGGATTCTCCTGTGGTTTCTCCTGTGGTTTCTCTTGTGGTTTCTCTGTGGTTTCTCCTGTGGTTTCTCTATGGTTTCTCCTGTGGTGTCTCCTGTGGTTTCTCTGTGGTTTCTCCTGTGGTTTCTCCTGTGGTTTCTCCTGTGGTTTCCCGTTGGTTTCTCTGTGGTTTCTCCTGTGGTTTCTCCTGTAGTTTCTCCTGTAGTTTCTCCTGTGGTTTCTCCTGTGATTTCTCCTGTGGTTTCTCCTGTGGTTTCTCCTGTGGTTTCTCTGTGGTTTCTCTGTGGTTTCTCCTATGGTTTCTCTGCGGTTTCTCCTGTGGTTTCTCCTGTGGTGTCTCCTGTGGTTTCTCCGTGGTTTCTCCATGGTTTCTCCTGTGGTTTCTCCGTCGTTTCTCTGTGGTTTTTCCTGTGGTTTCTCCTGTAGTTTCTCCTGTGGTTTCTCCTGTTGTTTCTCCTGTGGTTTCTCTTGTGGTTTCTCTTAATGGTTTCTCCTGTGGTTTCTCCTGTGGTTTCTCTTGTGGTTTCTCCTGTGGTTTCTCCTGTGGTTTCGCTGTGGTTTCCTCTATGGTTTCTCCTGTGGTTTCTCCTGTGGTTTCTCTGTGGCTTCCTCTATGGTTTCTCCTGTGGTTTCTCCTGTGGTTTCTCTGTGGTTTATCTTTGGTTTCTCCTGTGGTTTCCCTGTAGTTTCTCCTGTAGTTTCCCTGTAGTTTCTCCTCTGGTTTCTCCTGTAGTTTCTCCAGTGGTTTCTCCTGTAGTTTCTTCTTTAGTTTCTCCTGTGGTTTCTCTGTGGTTCCTCTGTGGTTTCCCCTGTGGTTTCTCTGTGGTTTCTCCTGTGGTTTATCTGTGGTTTCCCTGTGGTTTCTCCTGTAGTTTATCCTGTTGTTTCTCTCATGGTTTCTCCCGTGGTTTCTCCTGTGGTTTCTCCTGTGTTGTCTCTGTGGTTTCTCTGTAGTTTCTCCTGTGGTTTCTCTCTGGTTTCTCCTGTGGTTTCTCCTGTGTTTTCTCCTGTAGTTTCTCCTGTGGTTTCTCTGTGGTTTCTCCTGTGGCTTTCTTGTGGTTTCTCCTGTTGTTTCTCCTGTGTTTTCTCCTGTGGTTTCTCCTGTGGTTTCTCTGTGGTTTCTCCTGTGGTTTCTCTGTGATTTCTCCTGTGGTTTCTCCTGTGGTTTCTCCTGTGGTTTCTCTTGTGGTTTCTTCCTGTGGTTTCTCTGTGGTTTCTTCCTGTGGTTTCTCTGTGGTTTCTCTGTGGTTTCCTCTATGGTTTTTCCTGTGGTTTCTCTGTGGTTTCCTCTATGGTTTTTCCTGTGGTTTCTCTGTGGTTTCCTCTATGGTTTTTCCTGTGGTTTCTCCTGTGGTTTCTCTTTGTAATCTTGTTTTGGGAGGACATTGTGTTGTCATTTTGTATTGTCTTCATGTTGTTTATCCTGTTGTTTCTGTCCTCCAGTCTCCTTCTCAGGGGACACAGACATCATATTGATGATGGACAGTTCAGCCAGTGTGGGACAGAGGAACTTTGACTCCAGCAAGACCTTCGTCAAGCGTCTGGCTGAGCGCTTCCTGTCTGCCGAGAGGTCCGGCCGTGCTGCCGTTCGTGTTGCCGTGGGCCAGTACAGCCGTGAACGCCGCATGGAGGCGGAGCTGACCTCTAACCTCACCCTGCTGACCAGTAAGATTGAGGCCGCCACCTTCCAGAATGATGGGACTGACGTTACCAAGGCGATGGCCTTCGCCATGGAGAAATTCCAGACGTCAGGGGGCGGGAACAGGAAGAGGAAGCTAGTGCTGTTCTCTGACGGGAGATCTCAGGGCGTTACCGAGGCGATGCTGGAGAAGCGCGTACGGCTGGTGTCAGAGGCGGGAGTGGAGCTGTACGTTATCACCGTGGGTAACCAGGTGAGCGAGGCCAACCTGCGCTCGCTGGTCAGCAGGGGGAGGAGTTACGATGTCACCTACGCCCAGCGCCACCTGTTCCGCGTCCCAGACTACCCGTCTCTGCTGCGTGGCGTGTTCTACCAGACCGTGTCCCGCAGGGTCTCCCAGGCCTGAGTTCAGGGGCAAGGGCTGGGACCACATGCTTTAGAGTTTAGTCTCCCTCATTATGAATATCCATTCATATTTCATCACTAATTTACTGTGTTTTAGTTGGGTTTTTACGTCCGATAATGACAGAAGACAATTGTGTGTCAGACTGTGTAAGAGATTGTGTAAGACAGCATTCATGTGCTCTCAGAATTATCAAGAAAAATCCCAAGCAGAAAACTACTGAAAACCTCTTGTAACAGAAACTAGTTTCAGACGTCTGTTATGAGCTTCCATGTTGTAACATCTTCCTGTCAGACTGTTCCATAATTCCCAGTCAGGCTGTTCCCAGTTCCATAATTCCCAGTCAGGCTGTTCCCAGTTCCATAATTCCCTGTCAGGCTGTTCCCAGTTCCATAATTCCCTGTCAGGCTGTTCCCAGTTCCATAATTCTCTGTCAGACTGTTCCCAGTTCCATAATTCCCAGTCAGACTGTTCCCAGTTCCATAATTCCCAGTCAGACTGTTCCCAGTTCCATAATTCCCAGTCAGACTGTTCCCAGTTCCATAATTCTCTCTCAGACTGTTCCCAGTTCCATAATTCCCAGTCAGACTGTTCCCAGTTCCATAATTCCCTGTCAGACTGTTCCCAGTTCCATAATTCCCAGTCAGACTGTTCCCAGTTCCATAATTCCCAGTCAGACTGTTCCCAGTTCCATAATTCCCTGTCAGACTGTTCCCAGTTCCATAATTCCCTGTCAGACTGTTCCCAGTTCCATAATTCCCAGTCAGACTGTTCCCAGTTCCATAATTCCCAGTCAGACTGTTCCCAGTTCCATAATTCCCAGGCAGACTGTTCCCAGTTCCATAATTCCCAGTCAGATTGTTCCAAGTTCCATAATTCCCTGCCAGACTGTTCCCAGTTCCATAATTCCCAGTCTGACTGTTCCTAGTTCCATAATTCTGAGCAGCACATGAATGCAGCATTAGACAGAA
This sequence comes from Oncorhynchus mykiss, assembly GCF_057628025.1. Lineage (NCBI taxonomy): Eukaryota > Metazoa > Chordata > Actinopteri > Salmoniformes > Salmonidae > Oncorhynchus > Oncorhynchus mykiss. Next base: position 92,803,014 of record NC_143029.1, read on the forward strand.
ACGTTACTGTAAAGGAATGGTCGTTGTTGTTTGTAGATCAGAGACAGGACAGGATATGACATCACTACATCTTTTTTAAACATCAAAGTTAAACATTAAACATCCTCCCTGCAGATACCCTGGTCCTAATGAAGAACAGCTGGACACGGACTATTTGCGTACTCATGTGTGTGTGTGTGTGTGTGTGCGTGTGCGTGTGTGCAAACAGTGGAATGGTCTCTAATGTGTTATACATCATGTGGGAGTTCCTCATAAACAGTTTGTCTGAGGTCGCATGTTCAGATGCCTCACAAGTACACAAACATGCAGCCACACACACAACCATACACACACACAACCACACTCAGACAGGAAAACATCTATTACCATGTTTGCACCGCCAACCCTGATTAGGTAAAGAAACCCTGAATGGTTTGTGTCCCCTCTCTCTCTCTCTCTCTCTCTCTCTCTCTCTCTCTCACACACACACTCATTCCTCTCTGCATCAGCCTGATGAGGTAAAGAAACCCTGAATGGTTTATGTCTCCCTGTGACCTCTCTCTCTCTCTCTCTCTCTCTCTCTCTCTCTCTCTCTCTCTCTCTCTCTCTCTCTCTCTCTCTCTCTCTCTCTCTCTCTCTCTCTCTCTCTCTCTCTCTCTCTCTCTCTCTCTCTCTCTCTCTCTCTCTCTCTCTCTCTCTCTCTCTCTCTCTCTCTCTCTCTCTCTCTCTCTCTCTCTCTCTCTCTCTCTCTCTGCATCAGCCTGATGAACCATAACCCTTTGAAGGCTACTATAAAGTTCCAAGTAACAGTTTCAGATGAATGGTTCAGGGCCAGTTCCTCAGTGTCAGCATGTGTGAACATGTAACTCAGTGGATCATGGTGCCAGTTGACCGCTGTAGCAGTGAATGGTGCCAGTTGACTCCTGTAGCAGTGAATGGTACTAGTTGACTGCTGTAGCAGTGAATGGTGCCAGTTGACCGCTGTAGAAGTGAATGGTGCCAGTTGACTGCTGTAACAGTGAATGGTACCAGTTGACCGCTGTAGCAGTGAATGGTGCCAGTTGACCGCTGTAGTAGTAAATGGTGCCAGTTCACCGCTGTAGCAGTGAATGGTGCCAGTTGACCGCTCTAGCAGTGAATGGTGCCAGTTGACCGCTGTAGCAGTGAATGGTGCCAGTTGACCACTGTAGAAGTGAATGGTGCCATTTGACCGCTGTAGCAGTGAATGGTGCCAGTTGACCGCTGTAGCAGTGAATGGTGCTAGTTAACGGCTGTAGCAGTGAATTGTGCCAGTTGACCACTCTAGCAGTGAATGGTGCCAGTTGACCGCTCTAGCAGTGAATGGTGCCAGTTGACCGCTCGAGCAGTGAATGGTGCTAGTTGACTGCTGTAGCAGTGAATGGTGCTAGTTGACTGCTGTAGCAGTGAATGGTGCTAGTTGACTGCTGTAGCAGTGAATGGTGCCAGTTGACTTCTGTAGAAGTGAATGGTGCCAGTTGACCGCTGTAGTAGTGAATGGTGCCAGTTGACCGCTGTAGCAGTGAATGGTGCCAGTTGACCGCTCGAGCAGTGAATGGTGCTAGTTGACTGCTGTAGCAGTGAATGGTGCTAGTTGACTGCTGTAGCAGTGAATGGTGCTAGTTGACTGCTGTAGCAGTGAATGGTGCCAGTTGACTTCTGTAGCAGTGAATGGTGCCAGTTGACCGCTGTAGTAGTGAATGGTGCCAGTTGACCGCTGTAGCAGTGAATGGTGCTAGTTGACCGCTGTAGCAGTGAATGGTGCCAGTTGACTTCTGTAGCAGTGAATGGTGCCAGTTGACCGCTGTAGTAGTGAATGGTGCCAGTTGACCGCTGTAGCAGTGAATGGTGCTAGTTGACCGCTGTAGCAGTGGGCAACATCCTACTGATGATATTTTGATCTGAAACCAAACCAGCTGCCAGACAGGCTGCTAGAACACAGCTGATTCATTAAAGGCCTCTTCAACCAATTCATGTTTCTTGTTTTTTTTTATCAGTTAGTATGAAAAGTTTACTCAATATCCTGCACACACATGTCCGCATGCACGCGCACACACACACACACACACACACACACACACACACACACATGCACACACACACACACACACACACACACACACACACACACACACACACAGTGCGTTCAGACCCCTTGACTTTTTTCACATTTTGTTTACTTTAAGGGATTTAAATTAAACATGTTTCTGATCAATCTACACAAAATAACCCATAATGACAAAGCAAAAACAGTTTTTTTGAAGTGTTTGCTAATTTATTAAAAGTTAAAAACAGAAATACCTTATTTACATAACAGATCCTTTGCTATGAGACTTGAAATTGAGCTCAGGTGCATCCTGTTTCCATTGATCATCCTTGAGATGTTTCTACAACTTGATTGGAGTCCACCTGTGGTAAATTCAATTGATTGGACATGATTTTGGAAAGGCACACACCTGTCTATATAAGCTCCCACGGTTGACAGTGAATGTCAGAGCAAAAACCAGCCATGAAGTCGAAGGAATTGTCCGTAGAGCTCCTTGACAGGATTATGTCGAGGCACAGATCTGGGAAAGGGTACCCAAAAAATGTATTCAGTATTGATGGTCCCCAAGAACACACTGGCCTCGGCTCCCGGCTCCCGGCCGCCTGGACAAACTGAGCAATCAGGGGAGAAGGGCCTTAGTCAGGGAGGTGACCAAGAACCCGATGGTCACTCTGACAGAGCTCTAGAGTTCCTCTCGAGATGGGAGAACCTTCCAGAAGAACAACCATCTCTGCAGCACTCCACCAATCAGGCCTTTATGGTAGAGCGGCCAGATGGAAGCCACTCCTTAGTAAAAGGCACATGACAGCCCACTTGGAGTTTGCCAAAAGGCACCTAAAGGACTCTCAGACCATGAGAAACAAGATTCTCTGGTCTGATGAAACCAAGATTGAACTCTTTGGCGTGAATGTCAAGTGTCACGTCTGGAGGAAACCTGGCACCATCCCTACGGTGAAGCAAGGTCAAGTCAAATAAAATAAAATGTTATTGGTCACATACACGTGTTTAGCAGATGTTATTGCGGGTGTAGCGAAATGCTGGTGTTTCTAGCTCCAACAGTGCAGTAATATCTAACAATTTCACAACATATACCCAATACACACAAGTCTAAGTAAAGGAATGGAATTAGGAATATATGCAGTCTCCCCAGGAACTTTTACCCGGTTGGATTCACACAGAAGATGCCAAACAACAACCATCTCTGCATCGTGACCCAGGTTTTCCTACAGTTACGAGTGTTCTTAGCAGTGTGCATAGCAACAACGGAATGTTTGGAGCATCTAACTCCACATTTACATTGTGATAGTTTAGCAGACCATTTAGGGGTGTGTGGGGTAATTTAGCTGAGCCACCCCTTGTTTCTGGGAAACCATATACAAAATGAGTCATGTGACCAAATATTTAGAAAGAGGTCATCATTCCATGGAGTCTGAAGGAACAAATCACGTGGAAAAAGTGGTGAGAAAGTTAGGTCACATCATTTTAAAACGTATTTTATTAAAACTGCACTGTTGGTTAAGGGCTTGTAAGTAAGCATTTCACTGTTGTATTCGGCGCATGTGACAAATACAATTTGATTTGATTGGTTCTATAATCAGTTATGGTCTCTATAAGCTACAATATGAGGTCCTAAACCAGTTATGGTCTCTATAAGCTACAATATGAGGTCCTAAACCAGTTATGGTCTCTATAAGCTACAATATCAGGTCCTAAACCAGTTATGGTCTCTATAAGCTACAATATGAGGTCCTAAACCAGTTATGGTCTCTATAAACTACAATATGAGGTCCTAAACCAGTTATGGTCTCTATAAGCTACAATATGAGGTCCTAAACCAGTTATGGTCTCTATAAGCTACAATATGAGGTCCTAAACCAGTTATGGTCTCTATAAGCTACAATATGAGGTCCTAAACCTAGAATGAAAGTGCATCCTTGTAGCTGTGTGGGCTAATATAGTCAAAATATTTGCCTTGGGGTAAATTGAGCCAATGGCCATGGGGTAAGTTGAGCCAATGGCCACCATACCCCATTACAATTCAGAGGTACTGAATGACAATAGAGGTACTGAATGACACTGAAGAGGTACTGAATGACACTGAAGAGGTACTGAATGACACTGAAAAGGTACTGAATGACACTGAAGAGGTTCTGGAGAGGTACTGAATGACACTGAAGAGGTATTGAGTGACACTGAAGAGGTTCTAAAGAGGTACTGAATGGCACTGAAGAGATACTGAAGAGGTACTGAATGACACTGAAGAGGTATTGAGTGACACTGAAGAGGTTCTGGAGAGGTACTGAATGACACTGAAGAGGTTCTGAAGTGGTACTGAATGACACTGAAGAGGTACTGAATGACACTGAAGAGGTTCTGAAGTGGTACTGAATGACACTAAAGAGGTACTGAATGACACTGAAAAGGTACTGAATGACACGGAAGAGGTTCTGGAGAGGTACTGAATGACACTGAAGAGGTATTGAGTGACACTGAAGAGGTTCTAAAGAGGTACTGAATGACACTGAAGAGATACTGAAGAGGTACTGAATGACACTGAAGAGGTTCTGAAGTGGTACTGAATGACACTGAAGAGGTACTGAATGACACTGAAAAGGTACTGAATGACACTGAAGCGGTTCTGAAGAGGTACTGAATGACACTGAAGAGGTACTGAATGACACTGAAGAGGTTCTGAAGAGGTACTGAATGACACTGAAGAGGTATTGAGTGACACTGAAGAGGTTCTAAAGAGGTACTGAATGACACTGAAGAGATACTGAAGAGGTACTGAATGACACTGAAGAGGTACTGAATGACACTGAAGAGGTACTGAATGACACTGAAGAGGTATTGAGTGACACTGAAGAGGTTCTAAAGAGGTACTGAATGACACTGAAGAGATACTGAAGAGGTACTGAATGACACTGAAGAGGTACTGAATGACACTGAAAAGGTACTGAATGACACTGAAGCGGTTCTGAAGAGGTACTGAATGACACTGAAGAGGTACTGAATGACTCTGAAGAGGTACTGAATGACACTGAAGAGGTATTGAGTGACACTGAAGAGGTTCTAAAGAGGTACTGAATGACACTGAAGAGATACTGAAGAGGTACTGAATGACACTGAAGAGGTACTGAATGACACTGAAGAGGTACTGAATGACACTGAAGAGGTTCTGAAGAGGTATTGAATGACACTGAATATATATCACATGTATGTACTGTATTTTATACCATCTACTGCACCTTGCCTATGCCGCCCGGCCATCGCTCATCCATATACTTATATGTACTGTGGCAAAGAAGGGGGTTGAGTGATAAATGGCAGATATGTGAGAGCAGAACTAATAAACGGGCTCTGCCCTCTCACTAAAATGGCCACCCCCATCAGAACTACAGATCACAAAATGGTGCATTAGGGCCTTACTGAACCTGTTTCCACTGTGTGCATTAGGTCTGTAACAGAAGCTGTTTCTACTGTGTGCATTAGGTCTGTAACAGAACCTGTTTCTACTGTGTGCATTAGGTCTGTAACATAACCTGTTTCTACTGTGTGCATTAGGTCTGTAACATAACCTGTTTCTACTGTGTGCATTAGGTCTGTAACATAACCTGTTTCTACTGTGTGCATTAGGTCTGTAACATAACCTGTTTCTACTGTGTATTAGGGCCTGTAACAGAATCTGTTTTCACTGTGTATTAGGGCCTGTAACTGAACCTGTTTCTACTGTGTATTAGGGCCTGTAACAGAACCTGTTTCTACTGTGTATTAGGGCCTGTAACTGAATCTGTTTTCACGGTGTGCATTAAATCAAATCCAATTGTATATGTCAGCAGTGGTCTAGGGCACTGCATTGCAGTGCTAGCTCTGGGTTCAAGCCCAGGCTCTGTCGCATCCGGCCGCGACCGGGAGGTCCATGGGGCGACGCATAATTGGCCTAGCATCGTCCGGATTAGGGAGGGTTTGGCCGGTAGGGATATCCTTGTCTCATCGCGCACTAGCGACTCCTGTGGCGGGCCGGGCGCAGTGGACGCTAACCAGTTCGTTAGGTGTACGGTGTTTCCTCTGACACATTGGTGCTGCTGGCTTCCGGGTTGGATGCGCGCTGTGTTAAAAAGCAGGACTTTCAACCTTCGTCTCTCCCGAGCCCGTATGGGAGTTGTAGCGATGAGAAAAGACAGTAACTACTAACAATTGGATACCACGAAATTGGGGATAGTTTAAAAAAAAACGTTTAAAAAAAAAATGTATGTCACATACACATGTTTAGCAGATGTTATTGCGGCTGTAGCGAAATGCTTATGTTTCTAGCTCCAACAGTGCAGTAATATCTCACAAGTATTACCTAACAATTCACAACAATACACACACACGCACAACCTAAAAGTAAAATAATGGAATTAAGGAATATTTAAACATTAGGATGAGCAATGTCAGAGTGTCATTGACTAAAATACAGTAAAATAGAATACAGTATATACATTTGAGATGAGTAAAGCAAAAATATGCAAACATTACTAAAGTGACTAGTGTTCCATTACTAAAGTGACCAGTGATTTCAAGTCTATGTATATGGGGCAGCAGCCTCTAAGATGCAGGGTTGCGTAACCGGGTGGAAGCCACATGTGATGTCTATTTAGCAGTCTGATGGCCTTGAGATATAAGCTGCTTTTAAGTCTCTCGGTCCCAGGTGTGATGCACCTGTACTGACCTCACCTTCTGGATGATAGTGGGGTGAACAGGTAGTTGCTCGGGTGGTTGTTGTCCTTGATGATCTTTTTGGCCTTCCTGTGACATTAGGGGTGCTGTAGGTGTCCTGGAGGGCAGGTAGTTTGCCCCCGGTGCGTTGGGCAGACTGCACCACCGTCTGGCTTCCACCCGCCTGGTACGGTTGTGCAGTTGCCGTACCAGGCTTTTATACAGCTCAATTGTGCATGTGTAAAAGTTTGTGAGGGTTTTAAGTGCCAAGTTAAATTTCTTCAGCCTTCTGAGGTTGAAGAGGCGCTGTTGCGCATTCTTCACCTCACTGCCGGAGTGGGTGGATCGTTTCAGATTGTCATTGATATGTACGCAGAGGAACTTTAAAATCTCCACCTGCTCTACTGTGGTCCCGTCAATGTGGATAGGGGCGTGCTCCCTCTGCTGTTTCCTAAAGTCCACGATCAGTTCCTTTGTTTTGTCGATATTGAGTGAGAGGTTATTTTGTTGGCACCACACTCCGAGGACCCACACCTCCTCTCTGTAGTCTCATCATTGGGTCCACGCAGTCATGGGTGAACAGGGAGTACAGGAGGGAACTGAGCACGCACCCTTGTGGGGCCCCTGTTTTGAGAATCAATGAAGTAGAGGTGTTGTTTCCGACCTTCACCACCTGAGGGCAGCCCGCCTGGAAGTCCAGGACCCAGTTGCACAGGACGGGGTTCAGACTCAGGGCCTCTAGCTTAATGGTGAGCTTGGAGGGTACTATGGTGTTGAATGCTGAGCTGTAGTCGATGAACAGCATTCTTACATAGGTATTCCTCTTGTCCAGATGGGATAGGGCAGTGTGATGGCGATTGCATCGTCTGTGGATCTATTGGGGTGTTAAACACATTGAAGTGGGTCTAGGGTGACAGTTAAGGTGGAGATGATATGATCCTTAACTAGTCTCTCAAAGCACCTCATGATGACAGAAGTGAGTGCTACGGGGCGATAGTCATTTAGTTCAGTTACCTTTGCCTTCTTGGATACAGGAACAATGGTGGACATCTTGAAGAAAGTGGGGACAGCAGACTGGGATAGAGTGGGATTGAATATCGGTCGGGCTTCTTTCTACAGCTCCACGTTGGTGGCACTGTGTTATCCTCAAAGCGGGTAAAGAAGGTGTTTAGTTCATTGCAGCTGCAGCGCAAATGGAAGAAGGGGGAGAAACGCATTTTATGTTTTGTAAAGGTCTTGATTAAAAACAGTGTTGACAATGCTGAATAAAAAGTGTTGACAATGCTGATTAAAAACTTAAACATGAACTCACTCATAAAAACAGAAGCTCTCTGCTGTATTCTTTGATGGCCTCTCTCTAGTCATGGTTTTAAAAGTGATTAAACCTCACCTAGTCTAGTATCAAACTGTGGGCTCATGGAAGCTGTTGGCACTGTGATTTGAGCTATACAATTGGCCAGTGCAGTAGACAAACTCCAGCCACAGATCTCCCGGTCCACTGGGTATGCAGACTTTGTCTTTTCAGATAAATGACTTTGCGCAGGGTGATCAGGTTTCTGAATCAAGTTCTGCTACCGCAAATTTAAAAAAGGGCCCAAGCCTTTTTTCTACAGAAATGTACAAATTTACCGGTTGGTGACCACTGAGCTAGGGGATAGGGAATAGGAGATAGGGGATAGGGAATAGGAGCTAGGAGATAGAGGATAAGAGATGGGGGATAGGGAATAGGAGCTAGGGGATAGATGATAGGAGATAGGGGATAGGGAATAGGAGCTAGGGGATAGAGGATAGGAGATAGTGGATAGGGAATAGGAGCTAGGAGATAGAGGATAGGAGATGGGGGATAGGGAATAGGAGCTAGGGGTTAGAGGATAGGAGATAGGGGATAGGGAATAGGAGCTAGGGGATAGAGGATAGGAGATAGGGGATAGGGAATAGGAGCTAGGGGATAGAGGATGGGAGATAGTGGATAGGGAATAGGAGCTAGGGGAGAGGGAATAGGAGCTAGGGGATAGGGGATAGGAGCTAGGGGATAGGGAATGGGAGATAGGGGTTAGAGGATACGGGATAAGGAATAGGAGCTAGGGGATAGGGAATAGGAGCTAGGAGTTAGAGGATAGGAGCTAGGGGATGGGGGATAGGGAATAGGAGCTAGGGGATAGGGAATAGGAGCTAGGGGATAGGAGATAGTGGATAGGGAATAGGAGCTAGAGGATAGGGAATAGGAGCTAGAGGATAGGAGCTAGGGGATGGGGGATAGGGAATAGGAGCTAGGGGATAGGGAATAGGAGCTAGGGGATAGGGAATAGGAGCTAGGGGATAGGGAATAGGATATAGGGGATAGGAGCTAGCGGTTAGGGGATAGGGGATAGGGAATAGGAGCTAGAGGATAGGGGATAGGGAATAGGAGCTAGGGGTTAGAAGATAGGGGATAGGGAATAGGAGCTAGGGGTTAGAAGATAGGGGATAGGGAATAGGGGCTAGGGGTTAGAAGATAGGGGATAGGGAATAGGAGCTAGGGGTTAGAAGATAGGAGCTAGGGGATAGGGAATAGGAGCTAGGGGCTAGAGGATAGGAGCTAGGGGACAGGGAATAGAAGCTAGGGGATAGGAGCTAGGGGATAGGGAATAGGAGCTAGGGGTTAGAGGATTGGAGCTAGGGGATAGGGGCTAGGGGATAGGGAGTAGGAACTAGGGGATAGGGAGGAGGAGCTAGGGGTTAGAGAATAGGAGCTAGGGGTAAGAGGATAGGAGCTAGGGGATAGGAGCTAGAGGGTAGGGAGTAGGAGCTAGGGGTTAGAGGATAGGAGCTAGGGGATAGGAAATAGGAGCTAGCGGTTAGAGGATAGGAGTTAGGGGTTAGAGGATAGGAGCTAGGGGATAGGAAATAGGAGCTAGGGGTTCGAGGATAGGAGCTAGGGGTTAGAGGATAGGAGCTAGGGGATATGGGATAGGAGCTAAGGGATAGGAAATAGGGAATAGGAAATAGGACTTGTGGTTAGAGGATAGGAGCTAGGGGATGGGGGCAGGGGTTGGTTTTGGATTGAAAGAGAGTAAAGGGTAATAGAGTAGGCGAGAGAAGAAAAAGAAGATAGTCATTCCTGCTTCATGAATCACATTGAAACAGATGCCCCCGCTTCCCTATCTCACATACTTTGCCAGAAACTCATTGCCAACAGTAAAAAAGGGTCCCAAGCCTTTTTTTGACAGAAATTTAGAAATGTGCCGGTTGGTGACCACTGAGCTAGGGGATAGGGAATAGGAGCTAGAGGATAGTGGATAGGGAATAGAAGCTAGGGGATAGGGAATAGGAGCTAGGGGTTAGAGGATAGGAGTTAGGGGATAGGGAATAGGAGCTACGGGATAGGGAATAGGAGATAGTGGATAGGGAATAGGAGCTAGGGGATAGGGAATAGGAGATAGGGGTTAGAGGATAGGGGATAGGGAATAGGAGCTAGGGGATAGGGAATAGGAGCTAGGGGTTAGAGGATAGGAGCTAGGGGATAGGGAATAGGAGCTAGGGGATAGGAGCTAGGGGATAGGGGATAGGGAATAGGAGCTAGGGGTTAGAGGATTGAAGCTAGGGGATAGGGGATAGGGAATAGGAGCTAAGGGTTAGTGGATATGAGCTAGGGGATAGGGGCTAGGGAGTAGAACTAGGGGATAGGGAGTAGGAGCTAGGGGTTAGAGAATAGGAGCTAGGGGTTAGAGGATAGGAGCTAGGGGATAGGAAATAGGAGCTAGGGGTTAGAAGATAGGAAATAGGAGCTAGGGGTTAGAGAACAGGAGTTAGGGGATATGGGATAGGAGCTAGGGGATAGGGAATAGGGAATAGGAAATAGGAAATAGGAAATAGTAGTTGTGGTTAGAGGATAGGAGCTAGGGGATAGGGGGCAGGGGTTGGTTTTGGATTGAAAGAGAGTAATGGATAAGGTCCACAGACGATGCAATCTCAACCACACTGCACACTGCCCTAACCCATCTGGACAAGAGGAATACCTATGTGAGAATGCTGTTGAATTGATGGGAAATGATGTAAATATATCACTAGCCACTTTAAACAATGCTACCTTATATAATGTTACTTACCCTACATTATTCATCTCATATGCATACGTATATACTGTACTCTATATCATTGACTGTATCCTTATGTAATACATGTATCACTAGCCACTTTAACTATGCCACTTTGTTTACATACTCATCTCATATGTATGTACTGTACTCGATACCATCTACTGTATCTTGCCTATGCTGCTCTGTACCATCACTCATTCATATATCCTTATGTACATATTCTTTATCCCCTTACACTGTGTACAAGACAGTAGTTTTGGAATTGTTAGTTAGATTACTTGTTGGTTATTACTGCATTGTCGGAACTAGAAGCACAAGCATTTCGCTACACTCGCATTAACATCTGCTAACCATGTGTATGTGACAAATAAAAATTTGATTTGGATAATAGAAGAGAGGAGAGGAGAGGGAAAGAGAATAGAGGAGGGGAGAGGAGAGGAAAAGAGAATAGAGGAGGGGAGAGGAGAGGGAAAGAGAATAGAGGAGGGGAGAGGAGAGGGAAGGAGAATAGAGGAGGGGAGAGGAGAGGGAAAGAGAATAGAGGAGGGGAGAGGAGAGGGAAAGAGAATAGAGGAGGGGAGAGGAGAGGGAAAGAGAATAGAGGAGGGGAGAGGAGAGGGAAAGAGAATAGAGGAGGGGAGAGGAGAGGAGAGGAGAGGAGAGGGAAAAAGAAGAGTCATTCCTGCTTCATGAATCACATTGAAACAGATGCCCCCGCTTCCCTATCTCACATTGCCAGAAACTCATTGCCAGCAGTAACAGCCCCCTCTTTCATCCCCTCCCCTCCTCTCCTCCCTTCTTCCAACTCTCTTCTCTGCCATCTCCCCTCCCCTCATTTCCTGTCCTCCAGTGACGACCCGTCATTCAGGGCAGTACAGTGAGGACATCATAACGATAAAATAACACATATGGAATCATGTAGTGACCAAAAAAGTGTTAAACAAATCCAAATATATTTTCTATTTTAGATTCTTCAAAGTAGCCACCATTTGCCTTGATGACAGCTTTGCACACTCTTTGCATTTTCTCAACCAGCTTCACCCAGAATGCTTTTCCAGCAGTCTTGAAGGAGTTCCCACATATGCTGATGCTCTTCCTTCACTCTGTGGTCCAACTCATCCCAAACCATCTCAATTGGGTTGAGGTCGGGGTGGATTGTGGAGGCCAGGTCATCTGATGCAGCATGCCATCACTCTCCTTCTTGGTCAAATAGCCCTTACACAGCCTGGAGGTGTGCTGGGTCATTGTCCAGTTGAAAAACAAATTCTATTCCCACTAAGCGCAAACCAGATGGGATGGCGTATCGCTGTAGAATGCTGTGGTAGCCTTGCTGGTTAAGTGTGCCTTGAATTTTAAATAGATCACTGAGTGTCACCAGCAAAGCACCATCACACCTCCTCCTCCATGCTTCACGGTGGGAACCACACATGCGGAGATCATCTGTTCACCTACTTTGCGTCTCAGAAAGACACGGTTGGAACCAAAATCAGAAATTTGGACTCATCAGACCAAAGGACAGATTTCCACCGGTCTAATGTCCCTTGCTTGTGTTTCTTGGCCCAAGCAAGTCTCTTCTCTTTTTCAAGCTTACATTCAACATTGGCCAATATGTCAATCCAGCATGACTTCTGCCGCATTCAAATCAACTGGAAACTCGGAAATTGGGAAATCTCAGACTTCAGTGAGTTCAAGACAATTGGGAACTCTGAAAAAAAAACAAGCTCCGACTGGGAAAATACGTTTTGAACGGTCATCCAACTCGGAATTCCAAGTCGGGAACTCGGGCTTCTTTCTAGAGCTCCGACCTGAAGTTCACTGACATCATGATTCAACCTTGTTTTTTTCAGTGTTCCAAGTTGTCTTGAAAGCACCATAAATCCAGAGACTGACAAAATGTGTCAGGCTCCATTGATAGCCAAGGTGTAGCAGTGGTAAGAATTCACTCCATGGGGCTGAAAAGAAAGCTCTGCTGTTGGGACAGCTTTGTGTAGGCCATAACAGTTTGTGGGCACCGTTTGTCACGTTATAGTGCAATTAATGTATTGTTTAGTGCTGTGTTGTGTAGTGGCTTTGCTCTTATGCATCTAAAAATTTATTTTTGAGTTTGCCCAACAAAGTTTTACATGCTAAAATCGCCACTGCTATCCTCTCCTCCCATCTCCTCCTCTCTCCTCTCCTCTCTCCTCTTCTCCCATCTCCTCCTCTCTCCTCTCTCATTTCTTCCCCTCCTCTCCTCTCTCTTCTCCTCTCCTTCCCTCTCCTCCCACCCCTCCACTCCTATCCTCTCTCCTCTCCTCTCCTCTCCTCCTCTCTCCTCTCCTCCTCTCCTCCCATCTCCTCCTCTCTCCTCTCTCCTCTCCTCCCATCTCCTCCTCTCTCCTCTCTCATTTCTTCCCCTCCTCTCCTCTCTCCTCTCCCCCCACCCCTCCACTCCTATCCTGTCTCCTCTCCTCTCCTCCTCTCTCCTCTCCTCCTCTCCTCCCATCTCCTCCTCTCTCCTCTCTCCTCTCCTCCCATCTCCTCCTCTCTCCTCTCTCATTTCTTCCCCTCCTCTCCTCTCTCCTCTCCCCCCACCCCTCCACTCCTATCCTGTCTCCTCTCCTCTCCTCCTCTCTCCTCTCTCCTCTCTCATTTCTTCCCCTCCTCTCCTCTCTCCTCCCATCTCCTTCCCTCTCCTCCCACCCCTCCCCTCCTCTCCTCTCTCCTCTCCTCCCATATCCTCCTCTCTCCACTCTCATTTCTTCACCTTCCTCTCCTCTCCTCTCCTCCCCTCTCCTTCCTTCTCCTCCCACCCATCCCCTCCTATCCTCTCCTCCTCCCTCCTCTCTCATTTTTTCCTCTCTCATTTCTTCCCTCCTCTCCTCTCCTCTCCTCTCCTTCCCTCCACTCTTCCCCTTCCCTCTTCTCCTTCCCTCTCCTCCCTTCTCCCCTCCTCTCCATGATCCACATCTATGTCCTTTGCTGCACTTAGGGCTGGATTCAATCTGTATCTGCAAAATATCGCTGAAGATCCGCGTTAAAATGTAAAGGTCATTTCAGATTGAGCCGATAATATAATATAGGACAGCAGTGGCAGTCGGTGTCGTTTAAGATGAGAGAGGACGATAAAAAATGTTCATGCACATGGCCTGCGGTAGAATTACAGCATTTTGTTAATCACATTACGTTTATATTAGAATGTATTCCTATATTAGTACATTCACACAATCTGTTTTTCTGAGTGGCAACAGAGTAGGGTTCTTAGAACTCTCTTGTCTGTGTGGAGAGAGAGGAGCCTCTGAGATTTAACAATGACAGTAGATTTACGATGGCTTGGTGATAAGACAACATTCCATTCCATGATTAGTGTCTGTGTGCCTGTCTGTCGGTGCCAGGGAGACACAATTTCCAGTTTATTTATCTCATATGGAAGATGAACACTGGACTTAATAATTTGAGGCAAGGACCTAGTGTCCTAGGTTACATTAGTATTTTTGTATAAACAAGTTGTAAAGGACCTAGAGACAGAAACCTGGCGCAATGTAAATCTCGCTGTCTGTTGCTTGATATCACAATGTACCTTTGTATCATTTTACACATCTGTTGTTTGTCATGAACATCCAAGAGGATGGACTTTGCTATAAAATGCTGTGGCTTAGTCCTACTGGTTGGGCTCTCAAGAGTCACCTGCAGGTGGGTTGTTGACATCTCCATTACTGCAGTAATTCATTGATAATAAAGTTCAATTGTTTTGAAGAAATCTAAAAGTCTCTCTCTTTTGATTTGAAACATTAGCACGACAGGCCGTATTTATATTAGAGCATATTGGATGACTGTCATTCACCCAGCTCAATGTAACATCAATAGGTTTAGGTTACTGTCATTCATATTCACCCAGTTCAATGTAACAGTGATAGGGTTTAGGTTGCTGTCATTCATATTCACCCAGTTCAATGTAACAGTGACAGGTTTAGGTTACTGTCATTCATATTCACCCAGTTCAATGTAACAGTGACAGGTTTAGGTTACTGTCATTCATATTCACCCAGTTCAATGTAACAGTGATAGGGTTTAGGTTACTGTCATTCATATTCACCCAGTTCAATGTAACAGTGACAGGGTTTAGGTTACTGTCATTCACCCAGTTCAATGTAACAGTGACAGGTTTAGGTTACTGTCATTCATATTCACCCAGTTCAATGTAACAGTGATAGGGTTTAGGTTACTGTCATTCATATTCACCCAGTTCAATGTAACAGTGATGGGTTTAGGTTACTGTCATTCATATTCACCCAGTTCAATGTAACATCAATAGGTTTAGGTTACTGTCATTCATATTCACCCAGTTCAATGTAACAGTGACAGGTTTAGGTTACTGTCATTCATATTCACCCAGTTCAATGTAACAGTGATAGGGTTTAGGTTACTGTCATTCATATTCACCCAGTTCAATGTAACAGTGACAGGTTTAGGTTACTGTCATTCATATTCACCCAGTTCAATGTAACAGTGACAGGTTTAGGTTACTGTCATTCATATTCACCCAGTTCAATGTAACATCAATAGGTTTAGGCTACTGTCATTCATATTCACCCAGTTCAATGTAACATCAATAGGTTTAGGTTACTGTCATTCATATTCACCCAGTTCAATGTAACAGTGATAGGGTTTAGGTTACTGTCATTCATATTCACCCAGTTCAATGTAACATCAATAGGTTTAGGTTACTGTCATTCATATTCACCCAGTTCAATGTAACAGTGACAGGTTTAGGTTACTGTCATTCATATTCACCCAGTTCAATGTAACAGTGATAGGGTTTAGGTTACTGTCATTCATATTCACCCAGTTCAATGTAACAGTGATAGGTTTAGGTTACTGTCATTCATATTCACCCAGTTCAATGTAACAGTGATAGGGTTTAGGTTACTGTCATTCATATTCACCCAGTTCAATGTAACAGTGACAGGTTTAGGTTACTGTCATTCACCCAGTTCAATGTAACAGTGACAGGTTTAGGTTACTGTCATTCATATTCACCCAGTTCAATGTAACAGTGACAGGTTTAGGTTACTGTCATTCATATTCACCCAGTTCAATGTAACAGTGATAGGGTTTAGGTTACTGTCATTCACCCAGTTCAATGTAACAGTGACAGGTTTAGGTTACTGTCATTCATATTCACCCAGTTCAATGTAACAGTGATAGGGTTTAGGTTACTGTCATTCATATTCACCCAGTTCAATGTAACAGTGACAGGTTTAGGTTACTGTCATTCATATTCACCCAGTTCAATGTAACAGTGATAGGGTTTAGGTTACTGTCATTCATATTCACCCAGTTCAATGTAACAGTGATAGGGTTTAGGTTACTGTCATTCATATTCACCCAGTTCAATGTAACAGTGATAGGTTTAGGTTACTGTCATTCATATTCACCCAGTTCAATGTAACAGTGATAGGGTTTAGGTTACTGTCATTCATATTCACCCAGTTCAATGTAACAGTGACAGGTTTAGGTTACTGTCATTCACCCAGTTCAATGTAACAGTGACAGGTTTAGGTTACTGTCATTCATATTCACCCAGTTCAATGTAACAGTGACAGGTTTAGGTTACTGTCATTCATATTCACCCAGTTCAATGTAACAGTGATAGGGTTTAGGTTACTGTCATTCACCCAGTTCAATGTAACAGTGACAGGTTTAGGTTACTGTCATTCATATTCACCCAGTTCAATGTAACAGTGATAGGGTTTAGGTTACTGTCATTCATATTCACCCAGTTCAATGTAACAGTGACAGGTTTAGGTTACTGTCATTCATATTCACCCAGTTCAATGTAACAGTGATAGGGTTTAGGTTACTGTCATTCATATTCACCCAGTTCAATGTAACAGTGATAGGGTTTAGGTTACTGTCATTCATATTCACCCAGTTCAATGTAACAGTGACAGGTTTAGGTTACTGTCATTCATATTCACCCAGTTCAATGTAACAGTGACAGGTTTAGGTTACTGTCATTCATATTCATCCAGTTCAATGTAACAGTGACAGGGTTTAGATTACTGTCATTCATATTCACCCAGTTCAATGTAACATCAATAGGTTTAGGCTACTACATGATACTCAAATTTCCCTATGCCCATCATGAGGTTGCTTTCAACCTAGCCTATGAAAGTTTACAACGTAGGTAGGTGCACATTTGAGTCCAAACAGTACCAGGCGATAGGCAGGCTCGAGGTCAGAACAGGCAGAGTGGTCAGGCAGGAGGATTCGGCGTCAAGACATGCAAGGGTCAAAACCAGGAGGGCTAGGAAAAACAGAGATTGGGGAAAAAATAGGAGCTAGGAAAACCGCTGGTTGACTTGGCAAAATAAGACAAACTGGCACAGAGAGACAGGAAACACAGGGATAAATACACAGGGGACTAATGGGGAAAACAGGAGACACATGGAGGTGGGTGGAGACCATCGCAAAGACAGGTGAAACAGATAATGGCGTGGCAGATACACACCGGCAAATTAATTCTCTCTTTCTTTCTCTCTCTCGGAGGACCTGAGCCCTAGGACCATGCCCCAGGAATACCTGACATGATGACTCCTTGCTGTCCCCAGTCCACCTGACTGTGCTGCTGCTCCAGTTTCAACTATTCTGCCTTATTATTATTCGACCATGCTGGTCATTTATGAACATTTGAACATCTTGACCATGTTTTGTTATAATCTCCACCCGGCACAGCCAGAAGAGGACTGGCCACCCCACATAGCCTGGTTCCTCTCTAGGTTTCTTCCTAGGTTTTGGCCTTTCTAGGGAGTTTTTCCTAGCCACCGTGCTTCTTCACCTGCATTGCTTGCTGTTTGGGGTTTTAGGCTGGGTTTCTGTACAGCACTTTGAGATATCAGCTGATGTACGAAGGGCTATATAAAATACATTTGAAATTTGATTGATTAGGTATTGTCAAAAGGGCTGTTGTCTCTATTAGTGTGTGGCGGGTTGGTTAACACCTGGATACATGTAATAACGTTAATGGCAGAACAAACACACTAACTGGTTATGGAAGCACTTCTCTAAGTGAGAGAATATATCATGCTACCTTTTATATTCTTGATCCTAATGATATAGGCCAAGGTGTAAAACAGCCGAGGTGACGGAGCAACGACACTGGAATATAAAACAAAATGTGTATGGGTGGAGAGAGGGTTGGTTTTACAGGTTTACTCGCTCTGGATTGTCATTACTGCATGTATTCTTGGCTATCGTGCCATCGTTGTTGTGCCATGGCTGTGTCAGAGTCGATTGTAAGTTCAACTTGGGTAATGTTTTATGGTCAGTAATGGGTAATGTTTTATGGTCAGTGTGATGGGTAATGTTTTATGGTCAGTATGATGGGTAATGTTTTATGGTCGGTAATGGGTAATGTGTTATGGTCAGTGTGATGGGTAATGTTTTATGGTCAGTGTGATGGGTAATGTTTAATGGTCAGTGTGATGGGTAATGTTATATGGTCAGTGTAATGGGTAATGTTTTATGGTCAGTGTGATGGGTAATGTGTTATGGTCAGTGTGATGGGTAATGTGTTATGGTCAGTGTGATGGGTAATGTTTTATGGTCAGTGTGATGGGTAATGTTTCATGGTCAGTGTGATGGGTAATGTTTTATGGTCAGTGTGATGGGTAATGTTTTATGGTCAGTGTGATGGGTAATGTTTTATGGTCAGTGTGATGGTTAATGTTTCATGGTCAGTGTGATGGGTAATGTTTTATGGTCAGTGTGATGGGTAATGTTTCATGGTCAGTGTGATGGGTAATGTTTTATGGTCAGTGTGATGGGTAATGTTTTATGGTCAGTGTGATGGGTAATGTTTTATGGTCAGTGTGATGGGTAATGTTTTATGGTCAGTGTGATGGGTAATGTTTTATGGTCAGTGTGATGGGTAATGTTTAATGGTCAGTGTAATGGGTAATGTTTTATGGTCAGTGTGATGGGTAATGTTATATGGTCAGTGTAATGGGTAATGTTTTATGGTCAGTGTGATGGGTAATGTTTTATGGTCAGTGTGATGGGTAATGTTTTATGGTCAGTGTAATGGGTCATGTTTTATGGTCAGTGTGATGGGTAATGTTTTATGGTCAGTAATGGGTAATGTTGTATGGTCAGTGTGATGGGCAATGTTTTATGGTCAGTGTGATGGGTCATGTTTTATGGTCAGTGTGATTGGTAATGTTTTATGGTCAGTGTGATGGGTCATGTTTTATGGTCAGTGTGATGGGTAATGTTTTATGGTCAGTGTGATGGGTAATGTTTTATGGTCAGTGTGATGGGTAATGTTTTATGGTCAGTGTGATGGGTAATGTTTTATGGTCAGTGTGATGGGTAATGTTTTATGGTCGGTAATGGGCAATGTGTTATGGTCAGTGTGATGGGTAATGTTTTATGGTCAGTGTGATGGGTAATGTTTTATGGTCAGTGTAATGGGTAATGTTTTATGGTCAGTGTGATGGGTAATGTTATATGGTCAGTGTGATGGGTAATGTTTTATGGTCAGTGTAATGGGTAATGTTTTATGGTCAGTGTGATGGGTAATGTTTTATGGTCAGTGTAATGGGTAATGTTTTATGGTCAGTGTGATGGGTAATGTTATATGGTCAGTGTAATGGGTAATGTTTTATGGTCAGTGTGATGGGTAATGTTTTATGGTCAGTGTGATGGGTAATGTTTTATGGTCAGTGTGATGGGTAATGTTTCACGGTCAGTGTGATGGGTAATGTTTCATGGTCAGTGTGATGGGTAATGTTTTATGGTCAGTGTGATGGGTAATGTTTTATGGTCAGTGTGATGGGTAATGTTTTATGGTCAGTGTGATAGGTAATGTTTTATGGTCAGTGTGATGGGTAATGTTTTATGGTCAGTGTAATGGGTAATGTTTTATGGTCAGTGTGATGGGTAATGTTTTATGGTCTGTAAGGGGTAATGTTGTATGGTCAGTGTAATGGGTAATGTTTTATGGTCAGTGTGATGGGTAATGTTTTATGGTCAGTGTAATGGGTAATGTTTTATGGTCAGTGTGATGGGTAATGTTTTATGGTCTGTAAGGGGTCATGTTGTATGGTCAGTGTAATGGGTAATGTTTTATGGTCAGTGTGATGGGTAATGTTATATGGTCAGTGTAATGGGTAATGTTTTATGGTCAGTGTGATTTGTAATGTGTTATGGTCAGTGTGATGGGTAATGTGTTATGGTCAGTGTGATGGGTAATGTTTTATGGTCAGTGTGATGGGTAATGTTTTATGGTCAGTGTGATGGGTAATGTTTTATGGTCAGTGTGATGGGTAATGTTTTATGGTCAGTGTGATGGGTAATGTTTAATTGTCAGTGTGATGGGTAATGTTTTATGGTCAGTGTGATGGGTAATGTTTCATGGTCAGTGTGATGGGTAATGTTTTATGGTCGGTAATGGTAGGGTAATGATGGGTAATGTGTTATGGTCAGTGTGATGGGTAATGTTGTATGTCGGTAATGGGTGGGTAATGATGGGTAATGTTTTATGGTCAGTGTGATGGGTAATGTTTTATGGTCAGTGTGATGGGTAATGTTTTATGGTCAGTGTGATGGGTAATGTTTCATGGTCAGTGTGATGGGTAATGTTTTATGGTCAGTGTGATGGGTAATGTTTCATGGTCAGTGTGATGGGTAATGTTTTATGGTCAGTGTGATGGGTAATGTTTTATGGTCAGTGTGATGGGTAATGTTTTATGGTCAGTGTGATGGGTAATGTTTTATGGTCAGTGTAATGGGTAATGTTTCATGGTCAGTGTGATGGGTAATGTTTCATGGTCAGTGTGATGGGTAATGTTTTATGGTCAGTGTGATGGGTAATGTTTTATGGTCAGTGTGATGGGTAATGTTTTATGGTCGGTAATGGTAGGGTAATGATGGGTAATGTTTTATGGTCAGTGTGATGGGTAATGTTTTATGGTCAGTGTGATGGGTAATGTTTTATGGTCAGTGTGATGGGTAATGTTTTATGGTCAGTGTGATGGGTAATGTTTTATGGTCAGTGTGATGGGTAATGTTTTATGGTCAGTGTGATGGGTAATGTTTTATGGTCGGTAATGGTAGGGTAATGATGGGTAATGTTTTATGGTCAGTGTGATGGGTAATGTTTTATGGTCAGTGTAATGGGTAATGTTTCATGGTCAGTGTGATGGGTAATGTTTCATGGTCAGTGTGATGGGTAATGTTTCATGGTCAGTGTGATGGGTAATGTTTTATGGTCAGTGTGATGGGTAATGTTTTATGGTCAGTGTGATGGGTAATGTTTTATGGTCAGTGTGATGGGTAATGTTTTATGGTCAGTGTGATGGGTAATGTTTCATGGTCAGTGTGATGGGTAATGTTTTATGGTCAGTGTGATGGGTAATGTTTTATGGTCAGTGTGATGGGTAATGTTTTATGGTCGGTAATGGTAGGGTAATGATGGGTAATGTTTTATGGTCAGTGTGATGGGTAATGTTTTATGGTCAGTGTGATGGGTAATGTTTTATGGTCAGTGTGATGGGTAATGTTTTATGGTCAGTGTGATGGGTAATGTTTTATGGTCAGTGTGATGGGTAATGTTTCATGGTCAGTGTGATGGGTAATGTTTTATGGTCGGTAATGGTAGGGTAATGATGGGTAATGTTTTATGGTCAGTGTGATGGGTAATGTTTTATGGTCGGTAATGGTAGGGTAATGATGGGTAATGTTTTATGGTCAGTGTCATACCTAAGACACATTTTTACTTGCAGTCATTAGCGGCTGTTAGAATCTATGTTCCTTTTTCTTCTCTTTTGTCGGAATACAACAGGATATGAGAACTACATGAAATATGTCTTGGACATAAAAAAAAGGACAGGGCTTGTGATATATTGAGGTTGTTTTCTCTATATTTTGTATTTTTAGAACAATTGAATCCAATGAACTGAGCAGGCTGGGCTGACATGCTGATAGCCAATCAGATCCATTGAACTGAGCAGGCTGGGCTGACATGCTGATAGCCAATCAGATCCATTGAACTGAGCAGGCTGGGCTGACATGCTTATAGCCAATCAGATCCATTGAACTGAGCAGGCTGGGCTGACATGCTTATAGCCAATCAGATTGGTCAGACCAGCGTTGAACAGACCTGAGCGCGGGAGCTTCTAGTTTTAGATTCTGTCTGTAGGCAGAGAGCAACAAAATGGAGTCGTGGTCAGCTTTTCCAAAAGGAGGGAGGGGGAGGGCCTTGTATGCGTCACGGAAGTTAGAATAGCAATGATCCAAGGTTTTACCAGCCCTGGTTGCGCAATAGATATGCTGATACAATTTAGGGAGTCTTGTTTTCAGATTAGCCTTGTTAAAATCCCCAGCTACAATGAATGCAGCCTCAGGTTATATGGATTCCAGTAATCCCCAGCTATATGGATTCCAGTTTGCAAAGAGTCAAATAAAGTTTGTTCAGAGCCATCGATGTGTCTGCTTGGGGGGGGATATATACGGCTATGATTATAATCGAAGAGAATTCCCTTGGTAGATAATGCGATCGACATTTGATTGTGAGGAATTCTAAGTCAGGTGAACAGAAGGACTTGAGTTCCTGTATGTTGTTATGGTCACACCACGTCTCGTTAATCATAAGGCATGCCCCCCCGCCCCTCTTCTTACCAGAGAGATGTTTGTTTCTGTCGGCGCGATGGGTGAAGAAACCAGCTGGCTGCACCGATCAGATCAATTGAACTGAGCAGGCTGGGCTGACATGCTGATAGCCAATCAGATCCATTGCACTGAGCAGGCTGGGCTGACATGCTGATAGCCAATCAGATCCATTGAACTGAGCAGGCTGGGCTGACATGCTTATAGCCAATCAGATCCATTGAACTGAGCAGGCTGGACTGACATGCTGATAGCCAATCAGATCCATTGAACTGAGCAGGCTGGGCTGACATGCTTATAGCCAATCAGATCCATTGAACTGAGCAGGCTGGACTGACATGCTGATAGCCAATCAGATCCATTGAACTGAGCAGGCTGGGCTGACATGCTTATAGCCAATCAGATCCATTGAACTGAGCAGGCTGGGCTGACATGCTGATAGCCAATCAGATCCATTGAACTGAGCAGGCTGGGCTGACATGCTGATAGCCAATCAGATCCATTGAACTGAGCAGGCTGGACTGACATGCTGATAGCCAATCAGATCCATTGAACTGAGCAGGCTGGACTGACATGCTGATAGCCAATCAGATCCATTGAACTGAGCAGGCTGGGCTGACATGCTGATATCCTTGCTAGGACTTTTCACAATGAGCATGATTGTGCTGTTATTATTTATATTCATATTACCTGTTATTATTTATATTCATATTATCTATTATTGTCACAAATATTTTTCTGGCTGTTTTCCATGTTATTTGGTTATTTCTCTTAAGCATCGTCATAGATATTTATGATATCATGGGACTGCCCATATTTCCCTCTGGCCAACGCCAATTGGAGGCCAAGGATTTGCCTTAGGATGCAAAGCTGCGTCAGGGAGATGGTCTGATGGTCTTAGTGACAACAGACCTAGATGTGGGGGGAAGTTTTAGTGGGTGGAATTTTAGGACAATTGGAGGTTTACAAAGTTGCAGCCACAGTAATGTTTAACAGTGCAAATATTATAGTACAGCGATGTGGACCCTTAATCATCATGGTGCTATTTAATGGTACGTTTACAAACACTGGTTGTGGTAAGTATAGTTATAACCTGGGTTTCATTATGGTAAGTGGTGAAATAAGTATATAAGCAAAAGAGAAAGAATATAATATCTATTGTTTACAGGAAACTCATTCTACAAGTATAGATGAGGTTGGGTGGAAAAAAGACTGGAAGGGGGGAAATATATTTTGGTCATGGACAAAGAAACTCAAAGGGGGGATTATACTAATTAATACAAATGTTGATCCGATTGTGCAAACGGATCCGCAAGGAAGATGGATTATTTGAAATATGCTTTTGGACCAGAAAGATCTGGCTAATTCATCTACAGTGCCTTGCGAAAGTATTCGGCCCCCTTGAACTTTGCGACCTTTTGCCACATTTCAGGCTTCAAACATAAAGATATAAAACTGTATTTTTTTGTGAAGAATCAACAACAAGTGGGACACAATCATGAAGTGGAACAACATTTATTGGATATTTCAAACTTTTTTAACAAATCAAAAACTGAAAAATTGGGCGTGCAAAATTATTCAGCCCCCTTAAGTTAATACTTTGTAGCGCCACCTTTTGCTGCGATTACAGCTGTAAGTCGCTTGGGGTATGTCTCTATCAGTTTTGCACATCGAGAGACTGAAATGTTTTCCCATTCCTCCTTGCAAAACAGCTCGAGCTCAGTGAAGTTGGATGGAGAGCATTTGTGAACAGCAGTTTTCAGTTCTTTCCACAGATTCTCGATTGGATTCAGGTCTGGACTTTGACTTGGCCATTCTAACACCTGGATATGTTTATTTTTGAACCATTCCATTGTAGATTTTGCTTTATGTTTTGGATCATTGTCTTGTTAGAAGACAAATCTCCGTCCCAGTCTCAGGTCTTTTGCAGACTCCATCAGGTTTTCTTCCAGAATGGTCCTGTATTTGGCTCCATCCATCTTCCCATCAATTTTAACCATCTTCCTTGTCCCTGCTGAATAAAAGCAGGCCCAAACCATGATGCTGCCACCACCATGTTTGACAGTGGGGATGGTGTATTCAGGGTGATGAGCTGTGTTGCTTTTACGCCAAACATAACGTTTTGCATTGTTGCCAAAAAGTTCAATTTTGGTTTCATCTGACCAGAGCACCTTCTTCCACATGTTTGGTGTGTCTCCCAGGTGGCTTGTGGCAAACTTTAAACTACACTTTTTATGGATATCTTTAAGAAATGGCTTTCTTCTTGCCACTCTTCCATAAAGGCCAAATTTGTGCAATATACGACTGATTGTTGTCCTATGGACAGAGTCTCCCACCTCAGCTGTAGATCTCTGCAGTTCATCCAGAGTGATCATGGGCCTCTTGGCTGCATCTCTGAACAGTCTTCTCCTTGTATGAGCTGAAAGTTTAGAGGGACGGCCAGGTCTTGGTAGATTTGCAGTGGTCTGATACTCCTTCCATTTCAATATTATCGCTTGCACAGTGCTCCTTGGGATGTTTAAAGCTTGGGAAATCTTTTTGTATCCAAATCCGGCTTTAAACTTCTTCACAACAGTATCTCGGACCTGCCTGGTGTGTTCCTTGTTCTTCATGATGCTCTCTGCGCTTTTAACGGACCTCTGAGACTATCACAGTGCAGGTGCATTTATACGGAGACTTGATTACACACAGGTGGATTGTATTTATCATCATTAGTCATTTAGGTCAACATTGGATCATTCAGAGATCCTCACTGAACTTCTGGAGAGAGTTTGCTGCACTGAAAGTAAAGGGGCTGAATAATTTTGCACGCCTAATTTTTCAGTTTTTGATTTGTTAAAAAAGTTTGAAATATCCAATAAATGTCGTTCCACTTCATGATTGTGTCCCACTTGTTGTTGATTCTTCACAAAAAAATACAGTTTTATATCTTTATGTTTGAAGCCTGAAATGTGGCAAAAGGTCGCAAAGTTCAAGGCGGCCGAATACTTTCGCAAGGCACTGTATATGTAGATATATATATATATATATATACTGAGATCATGTGACAGATCATGTGACACAGATTGCACACAGGTGGACTTTTTTAAACTATTTATGTGACTTCTGAAGGTAATTGGTTGCACCAGATCTTATTTAGGGGCTTCATTGCAAAGGGGGTGAATACATATGCACGTACCACTTTTCCGTTTTTAATTCATTTACATTTTTTGAAACAGGTTATTTTTTAAATTTCACTTTACCAATTTGGACTATTTTGTGTATGTCCATTAGATTAAATCCAAATAAAAATCAATTTAAATTACAGGTTGTAACACAACAAAATAGGAAAAACGCCAAGGGGGATGAATACTTTTGCAAGGCACTGTACCTCCCGAGAGAGTTTCCGACTGCTGTATACAAGCTGGCACTAGGCTATAAACAAGCAGGACACCATGCACCCGGAAGCTGCTTGCCTTGTTGCCAGTGATATTAATTCTGCATCATTAAGACACGCAATGCACAACTTTCATGTCTCCTTCTCCACTATGGCGATAAAGTCTTAGAGCTCGGTTACTTTACCCATAAGCAAGCATACAAGGCGCTCACTAGTCCCCCCTTTGGCAAATCAGATCATGACTCTACTACTGCTTCCTGTTTACAAGCAGAAGCTCAAACAGGAAGTACACCATGACACGCTCCGTTGAGAAATGGTCCTCAAATCGGAGGCTATGCTACATGAGATTTGCACTGACTGGGACTTCGCCAGTAGCATCAATGAGCTAATCACTTCCGTCACCGGCTACATTAGGAAATGCATCGCCGGCATTGTCCCTACAGTGAAGGTTCACTGCTTCCCTAATTAAAAACCCTGGATTAACACTGAGGTTGATGATAAAGGACATGTCTACCACACACAGGACTGTCGTAGCCAACCCCGAGGCTACAGCTGAGGCTACAGCTGAGGACAGGAACAAGTACAAGACGTCCCACAACAACCTCTGCAGAGCCAACAAACAAGCAATCAGACAGTATAGGAACAAGGTGGAATCCCATTACAGAGGCTCCGACGCCCGCCGACGACCCACCAGATGTGGCAGGGATCTACCGAATAATACTTCTCTACCAGATTAACTCAATGCATTTTATGCACACTTCGACAAATACAACACCGTGCCGTGCACGAGGTCCCTCGGTGACTGACATATCTCGCCCTCCGTGGCAGACATTAGTTTTTAATCAGGTCGACACTCATAAAGCCGGATGGTATTCCAGCTGGCAGGACTATTCACGTCATTCTCAACCTCTCCTTATCCCAGTCTGTAACCCCCATGTCTGAAGCTGACCACAATCATTTCTGTTCACATGAACTCTACGGTTAGTACTGATTAGTACTGTCCTGAAGCACTCCCATCTATAGTCATGGCACACATCAACTCCCATCATCCCAGATACCCTAGACCCACCTTAATTTGCATACCGACCCAACAGATCTATAGACGATGCAATCTCTATTGCACTACACACTGCCCTTTCCCACTTTGACAAGAGGAACACCTATGTGAGAATGCTGTTCATTGACTTTAACACCATAGTGCCCTCCAAGCTCATCACTAAGCTTTGGTCCCTGGGACTAAACACCTCCCTCTAAACTGGATCCTGAACTTCCTGACAGGCCCCCCCCAGGTAGTAAGTGTAGGTAACATCACCTCCACCACGCTGACCCTAAACACGGAGGCCCCTTAGGGGTGTGTCCTTAGTCCCCTCCTGTACTCCCTGTTCACCCACGACTGTGTGGCCAAACACGACTCCAACACCATCTTCAAGTTTGCTGACGACACAACGGCCTGATCAACAGCAATGATAGCCTACAGAGAGGAGGTCAGTGACCTGGCAGAGTGGTGCCGGAACAACAACCTCTCCCACAACACCAAAAAACTGATTGTGGACTTAAAATGGTCTACACACTACAGGAAACAGGCTGGCGAGCGCGCCCCTATCTTCATCGATGGGGCTGCAGAGGAGCTTCAAGTTCTTCGGTGTCCAAATCACTAAGGGCTTAAAAATGGTCTACACACACGCAAACAGTCGTGAAGAAAGCGTGACAGCGCCTCTTCCCCATCCTCAAAAAGTTATACAGTTGCACCGTTGAGAGCATCTTAACTGGCTGCATCACCTCTTGGTGTGGCATCTGCACCGCACACGATTGCTTGGCCCTACAGCCCAGTATTTCACTGGGGCTGAGCTCCCTGCCATCCAGGACCTCTATACCAGGCGGTGGGAAAGGAAAGCCCGGAGAACTAACAGTCTCCAGCCACCCAAGCCTGTTCACTCTGCTTTAACACATCAAGAGGTACCGGTGCATCAAGTCTGACACCAACAGGCTCCTGAACAGCTTCTAACCCCAAAGCCATAAAACTGCTAAATAGCTAACCAAATGGCTACACTTACTTGCCTTACTGAAGAGCTCAGTGACTTTCAACATCGCACCGTCATCGGATGCCACCTTTCCAACAAGTCAGTTTGTCAAATTTCTGCCCTGCTAGAGCTGCCCCGGTCAACTGTAAGTGCTGTTATTGTGATGTGTAAATGTCTATGGGGCAACAACAGCTCAGCCGTGAAGAGGTAGGCCACACAAACTCACAGAACGAGACTGCCGAGTGCTGATGCGCGTAGCGCATAACAATTTTCTGTCCTCAGTTGCAACACTACAGAGTTTCAAACTGCTTGTCAGCACAATAACTGTTCTTTGGAAGCTTCACGAAATGGGTTTCCATGGCCGAGCAGCCGCACACAAGCCTAAGATCACCATGCGCAATGCCAAGCGTCGGCTGGAGTGGTTTAAAGCTTGCCGCCATTGGACTCTGGAGCAGTGGAAAGGCATTCTCTGGATCACACTTCATCATCTGACAGTCCAACAAAAAAACCTGGGTTTGGAGGATGCTAGGAGAATGGTGCCTGCCCGAATGCATAGTGCCAACTGTAAAGTTTGGTGGAAGAAGAATAATGGTCTGGAGCTGGTTTTCATGGTTTTGGCCCCTTATTTCCAGTGAAAGGAAATCTTAACGCTACAGCATAAAATGACATTCTAGATGATTCTGTGCTATCCAACTTTGTGGCAACAGTTTGGGGAAGGCCCTTTCCTGTTTCAGCATGACAATGCCCCCGCGCACAAAGTGAGGTTCATACAGAGATAGTTTGTCGAGATCGGTGTGGAAGAACTTGACTAGCCTGCACAGAGCCCTGACCTCAACCCCATTGAACACCTTTGGGATGAATTGGAAAGTCGACTGCAAGCCAGGCCTAATCGCCCAACATCACAAATGCACTTGTGGCTGGTTAGAAGCCCCCGTAGCAATGTTCCAACATCTAGTGGCAAGCCTTCCCAGAAGAGTGGAGGCTGTTATAGCAGCAATGTTCCAACATCTAGTAGAAAGCCTTCCCAGAAGAGTGAAGGCTGTTATGGCAGCAAAGGGGGGGACCAACTCCATATTAATGCCCATGATTTTGGAATGAGATGTTGGACCAGCATGTGTCCACATACTTTTGGTCATGTAGTGTATCTGACCATTTAACTATGTATAACACATGCAGTACACACACACACACACTCACACAGTTTTGTATTCAGTGATGTTTAGTATAAACGCCTCATGTCTACAAATCACTACCAGACAGTCCACGTCTCCACATGTAGTGTGTGTTCTATGTTCATAACAACTGTGTTTTATTTAACCAATAAGGCCTGAGGAGGTGTGGTATATGACCAAAGCTAAGGGCTGTTCGTAGGCACAATGCAACGCAGAGATGTGTGTGTGTGTGTGTGTGTGTGTAGAGCTCTAAAATGTGCCTAGTTTAATCCCAGTCCATTTCCCTGTGAATCCATCCATGTGTGTTCTATTACCAACCAGATGACATCCAATAAGATTTAAGAACCCCGATGCCGGGCACCCTGGTCTGTGTATGAGCTAAGTGTGTGCCCACGCCCCAGGCCTCGCTATAAGCACTCATATGGTCGACTTACAGCCTCATGAGCTCTCTCAAACCCTGCTGCAAGGCACAATCAAAACAAGTCATATCACTGAATGCTGAACGGAGATTAACAGGCGGTCCGGGCGCGCACCAACACAAGTGCACGTACACACGCACGAGCGCGCAAACACGCATGCACACACAAACACACCCCTCCTCCGTGGACCTAGGGCGCCTCCACGCGGACGCAGGCAGGAGAACGGGAGGAGGGATCAGTACAGCTCGAGCTCAAGGAGACGAACGGTAGAGCGAGCGCCTCTTCTTCTGAAGGACGACCGGACCTCGCGCGTATCCAGAACTTTATTATTTTATTCCTCTCTTTTCCTCCTCCTTTCCTCCCGTTTTCTTTCCCACGCGATGAGTGACTGACCCAGAGAGGGTCCTACGCGCTGTTCTTCTAAAGTTCTGGGTGAGTTTGAAAAGTTTAAACTGTTGCAGTATCTCTGCAGTAAATTCGCCCAAGTCGCTCTCTCTCTCTCTCTCTCTCTTTCTCTCTCTCTCTTTCTTTCTCTCTCTGTCTTTCTGTCTCGATTATCATTCATATCCGATTTGAATATACGTTATGTAGTAAATGTGTGTGTGATGTATTTGAATACATGAACGCGCATTGCCTCCACCCTCATTTGAAGACCCGTCAGTTAGATATAAACGATTTGGCAAACGATGCATTTTCCATCTTAGACAGAGTTGTTAAAATGCTGCGTATACTTTAGTTCAGCTGGACACTGTTCAGTCCTGACTGGGTGCGTCCCAGATGCAGGCCTGCGAACATTAGAAATCCATGATTTCGTTTTCGTATCGTTCCTGAGATGTTACATTTATTGTAAAGATATAATATTCTGCTCAGGTTTGCGCAGTGAATGTGTGTATTATTCTGGAACGCACCCTGTGTCTCTGGGACGCACCCTGTGTATCTGGGACGCACCCTGTGTATCTGGGACGCACCCTGTGTATCTGGAACGCACCCTGTGTCTCTGGGACGCACCCTGTGTGTCTGGGACGCAGAACAAGCCTCCCAGTTCGTCCCCATTAAACCATGCATTACCAGATCTTACCGCGAGAGGAGGCTGCAGGAGCACATGTCCATGGAAAGTTGTATTGTCGGTGGGCGTGACTTTCTTTGTGTGTGTGTGTGTGTGTGTGTGTGTGTGTGTGTGTGTGTGTGTGTGTGTGTGTGTGTGTGAGATGAGAGAGAAGACAGTAGAGGAGAAGCGAAGGGGGAAGAGGAGAGAGAAGAGAACAACGTTCCATTTATTTAATTCCAATTAGCCTGTCCTCCGATATCTCAGCCCACCAGCCACCACTGCTGGTCATAAATGAATGAATGAGATGTTGAGAGGCAGGCACCAACATGGCAACCAGCTCCACAGTTAGCCAATCTCTTTGTATTCTTTTTATTTATTATTTATTTTTTACCCTTTTTTCATGGTATCCAATTGGAAGTTACAGTCTTGTCTCATAGCTTCAACTCCCGTACGGACTCGGGAGAGGCGAAGGTCGAGAGCCGTGCATCCTCCGAAACACTACCAAACCAAGCCGCACTGCCTTCTTGTCACAATGCCCACTTAACCCGGAAGCCAGCCGCACCAGTGTGTCAGACCGTGTCAGCGTGCACTGCGCCCGGCCCGCCACAGGAGTCGCTAGTGCGTGATGAGACAAGGACATCCCTGCCGGCCAAACCCTCCCCAAACCCAGACCAATTGTGCGCCGCCCCATGGGTCTACCGGTCGCGGCCGGCTGCGACAGAGCCTGGAGTCGAACACAGAATCTCTAGTGGCACAGCTAACACACAATCAGCCACTGAGACTGATGCTGAGTTCCTATTATTGTCCAGGCATCTGTTGTGAGGGGTATCTGTATGTGAGGGGCATCTGTATATGAGGGGCATCTGTATGTGAGGGGCATCTGTATATGAGGGGCATCTGTATCAAAAATCAAAAAATCAAATAAAATCTAATTTTATTTGTCACATACACATGGTTAGCAGATGTTAATGCGAGTGTAGCAAAATGCTTGTGCTTCTAGTTCCGACAATGCAGTAATAACCAACAAGTAATCTAACTAACAATTCCAAAACTACTGTCTTATACACAGTGTAAGGGGAGAAAGAATATGTACATAAAGATATATGGATGAGTGATGGTACAGAGCAGCATAGGCAAGATACAGTAGATGGTATCGAGTACAGTATATACATATGAGATGAGTATGTAAACAAAGTGGCATAGTTAAAGTGGCTAGTGATACATGTATTACATAAGGATGCAAGATGATATAGAGTACAGTATATACATATACATATGAGATGAATAATGTAGGGTATGTAAACATTATATTAGGTAGCATTGTTTAAAGTGGCTAGTGATATATTTTACATCATTTCCCATCAATTCCCATTATTAAAGTGGCTGGAGTTGAGTCAGTGTGTTGGCAGCAGCCACTCAATGTTAGTGGTGGCTGTTTAACAGTCTGATGGCCTTGAGATAGAAGCTGTTTTTCAGTCTCTCGGTCCCAGCTTTGATGCACCTGTACTGACCTCGCCTTCTGGATGATAGCGGGGTGAACAGGCAGTGGCTCGGGTGGTTGTTGTCCTTGATGATCTTTATGGCCTTCCTGTGACATCGGGTGGTGTAGGTGTCCTGGAGGGCAGGTAGTTTGCCCCCGGTGATGCGTTGTGCAGACCTCACTACCCTCTGGAGAGCCTTACGGTTGTGGGCGGAGCAGTTGCCGTACCAGGCGGTGATACAGCCCGCCAGGATGCTCTCGATTGTGCATCTGTAGAAGTTTGTGAGTGCTTTTGGTGACAAGCCGAATTTCTTCAGCCTCCTGAGGTTGAAGAGGCGCTGCTGCGCCTTCTTCACGATGCTGTCTGTGTGGTGGACCAATTCAGTTTGTCTGTGATGTGTACGCCGAGGAACTTAAAACTTACTACCCTCTCCACTACTCTTCCATCGATGTGGATAGGGGGGTGCTCCCTCTGCTGTTTCCTGAAGTCCACAATCATCTCCTTAGTTTTGTTGACGTTGAGTGTGAGGTTATTTTCCTGACACCACACTCCGAGGGCCCTCACCTCCTCCCTGTAGGCCGTCTCGTCGTTGTTGGTAATCAAGCCTACCACTGTTGTGTCGTCCGCAAACTTGATGATTGAGTTGGAGGCGTGCGTGGCCACGCAGTCGTGGGTGAACAGGGAGTACAGGAGAGGGCTCAGAACGCACCCTTGTGGGGCCCCAGTGTTGAGGATCAGCGGGGTGGAGATGTTGTTGCCTACCCTCACCACCTGGGGGCGGCCCGTCAGGAAGTCCAGTACCCAGTTGCACAGGGCGGGGTCGAGACCCAGGGTCTCGAGCTTGATGACGAGCTTGGAGGGTACTATGGTGTTAAATGCTGAGCTGTAGTCGATGAACAGCATTCTCACATAGGTATTCCTCTTGTCCAGATGGGGTAGGGCAGTGTGCAGTGTGGTTGAGATTGCATCGTCTGTGGACCTATTTGGGCGGTAAGCAAATTGGAGTGGGTCTAGGGTGTCAGGTAGGGTGGAGGTGATATGGTCCTTGACTAGTCTCTCAAAG
The DNA here is from genome assembly GCF_057628025.1 of Oncorhynchus mykiss. Classification (NCBI taxonomy): domain Eukaryota; kingdom Metazoa; phylum Chordata; class Actinopteri; order Salmoniformes; family Salmonidae; genus Oncorhynchus; species Oncorhynchus mykiss. The sequence continues at coordinate 92,836,067 of NC_143029.1, forward strand.
CACTTCATGATGACGGAAGTGAGTGCTACGGGGCGGTAGTTGTTTAGCTCAGTTACCTTAGCTTTCTTGGGAACAGGAACAATGGTGGCCCTCTTGAAGCATGTGGGAACAGCAGACTGGTATAGGGATTGATTGAATATGTCCGTAAACACACTGGCCAGCTGGTCTGCGCATGCTCTGAGGGCGCGGCTGGGGATGCCGTCTGGGCCTGCAGCCTTGCGAGGGTTAACACGTTTAAATGTTTTACTCACCTCGGCTGCAGTGAAGGTGAGTCCGCATGTTTTCGTTGCAGGCCGTGTCAGTGGCACTGTATTGTCCTCAAAGCGGGCAAAAAAGTTATTTAGTCTGCCTGGGAGCAAGACATCCTGGTCCGTGACTGGGCTGGTTTTCTTCTTGTAGTCCGTGATTGCCTGTAGACCCTGCCACATACCGCTTGTGTCTGAGCCGTTGAATTGAGATTCTACTTTGTCTGTATGTGAGGGGCATCTGTATGTGAGGGGTATCTGTATGAATTCTATGCTAATGTAATGTGTGTGTGTGTGTGTGTGTGTGTGTGTGTGTGTGTGTGTGTGTGTGTGTGTGTGTGTGTGTGTCAGGTCAGGTCAGTTAGAAGGAGAGGATGATGATGAGGTCCAAGGTCATCGCGCTGTGCTTCCTGTTCGGATCTGCGGCACATGCACAGGCCGTCCCAGAATGCAACAGTGAGTTCCCTTCACACCATGCTGTCTGGTTCTGTCATCATACTCCAGTCCCTAGTGGTCCTGGTCTAAAGTAGTGCACTATATAGGGTCCTGGTCTAAAGTAGTGCACTATATAGGGCTCTGGTCTAAAGTAGTGCACTATATAGGGTCCTGGTCTAAAGTAGTGCACTATATAGGGCCCTGGTCTAAAGTAGTGCACTATATAGGGCCCTGGTATAAAGTAGTGCACTATATAGGGTCTCATACAGGGACTCATACAGCCTGTATTAAACTTGTAACAGATGTTATACATTTCTCAGACAGATGTTCTTTGATGTTTCTCAGTTCGGTTTACACAACAATAACCAAGACATGGACTTTTAGATTCAGTTGATATTAATGTGATTATGTTTACATGTTTCTGTTAACATGTGTCCTAACGGGGTTGTTTGTGTGTTGTGTGTGCGTGTGTGCTTGTGTGTGTGTCCGTCAGAGAAACATGAGTGTCCTATAGATGTGTACTTTACAATCGACACATCTGAGACCATCGCCCTGCAAGAACCTCCCCCTGGATCACTGGTGGAGAGCATTAAGGTTCCTACTACTACAACTATATTATACTGTTCCCCCTCCCCCTGGATCACTGGTGGATATATAGATACAGTAGATACAGTAGATAGATAGATACAGTAGATAGATAGATACAGTAGATAGATACAGTAGATAGATAGATACAGTAGATAGATACAGTAGATAGATAGATAGATAGATAGATAGATAAGATAGATAGATAAGATAGATAGATAGATACAGTAGATAGATACAGTAGATAGATGGATGTCTAACCCCTTCCTCCTCCTTAATGTGTTACACAGTAACTTGATTATGCCATTCTTAGTGCAAATTTAGACAAAATAAAAAGACCTAGCTAGCTAGGACAAAGTCAAACAGATGTTTACAGAGCGTTTTGATAGATAGATAGATAGATAGATAGATAGATAGATAGATGGATGTCTAACCCCTTCCTCCTCCTCGATGTGTGTGCAGATGTTTACAGAGCGTTTTGCAGAGCGTCTGGAGGATGCTGACTATAAAGGTCTGGTCCAGATCAGATGGCAGTTAGGAGGACTACACTTCTCCCAGAGACAACAGGTCTTCAGCCGTATACAGGCCAAGGACGCCTTCATCCAGGTGGGTCTAACATGGTTATAGAGAAGGGCACTCAACATGTACTGCACTGACACAAATGACTGATGATTGGTTGAATGAAATTGATAATAAGAAGATTGTGGGAGTTGAATTGTTAGATTTCAGTGCAGCCGATATTATTGACCATAACCTGTTGTTGAGAAAACATATGTGTTATGGCTTTTCAACCTCTGTCATATTGTGGATTCAGAGATATCTATCTAATAGAACTCAAAGGGTTTTCTATCATGGAAGCTTCTCTAATGTCAAACATGTAAAGTGTGGTGTACCGCAGGGCAGCTCTCTAGGCCCTCTACTCTTTTCACCAATGACCTGCCACTGGCATTAAACAGAGCATGTGTGTCCATGTATGCTGATGATTCAACCATACACGCATCAGCAACCACAGCTAATGAAGTCACTGAAACCCTTAACAAAGAGTTGCAGTCTGTTTTGGAATGGGTGGCCAGTAATAAACTGGTCCTGAACATCTCTAAAACTAAGAGCAGTGTATTTGGTACAAATCATTCCTTAAGTTCTAGACCTTTGTGGGGTTAGGGTTAGGGCTAACCCTAATAAAATACCAAATAGCAAACACACGCACACATACAGGCGCGCACACACACACATGCACACACAAACACACATGCTCACACACGCACGCATATACACACAAACACACACACACATACACAAATATACACAAAAAACATGTTATCAGTTCATAGATTGATGGGGCTATGGGGTTACGGTTAGATTGATGGGGTTAGATTGATGGGGTTAGGGTTAGATTGATGGGGTTAGGGTTAGATTGTTTGATTGGGTTAGGGTTAGATTGATGGGGTTAGATTGATGGGGTTAGGGTTAGAATGATGGGGTTAGATTGATGGGGTTAGGGTTAGATTGATTGGGTTAGGGTTAGATTGATGGGGTTAGATTGATGGGGTTAGGGTTAGATTGATGGGGTTAGATTGATGAGGTTAGGGTTAGATTGATGAGGTTAGATTGATGGGGTTAGGGTTAGATTGATGGGGTTTGATTGATGGGGTTAGATTGATGAATTTAGGGTTAGGTTGATGGGGTTAGATTAGTGGGGTTAGGGTTAGATTGATGGGGTTAGGGTTGGGTTGATGGGGTTAGATTGGTGGGGTTAGGGTTAGATTGATGGGATTAGGGTTAGATCGATGGGGTTAGGGTTAGATCAATGGGGTTAGGGTTAGATTGATGGGGTTAGGGTTAGATTGATGGGGTTAGGGTTAGATTGATGGGGTTAGGGTTAGATTCATGAGGTTAGGGTTAGATTGATAGGGTTATGGTTAGATTGATGGGGTTAGATTGATGGGGTTAGGGTTAGAATGATGGGGTTAGGGTTAGATTGATGGGGTTAGATTGATGGGGTAGGGTTAGATTGATGGGGTTAGGATTAGATTGATGCGGTTAGATTGATGAGGTTAGGGTTAGATTGATGGGGTTAGATTGATGGGATTAGGTTTAGATTGATGGCGTTAGATTGATGAGGTTAGGGTTAGATTGATGGGGTTAGGGTTAGATTGATGAGGTTAGGGTTAGATTGATGGGGTTAGGGTTAGATTGATGAGGTTAGGGTTAGATTGATGGGGTTTGATTGATGGGGTTAGATTGATGGGGTTAGGGTTAGATTGATGGGGTTAGGGTGAGATTGATTGGGTTAGGGTTAGATTGATGGGGTTAGATTGTTGAGGTTAGGGTTAGATTGATGGGGTTAGGGTTAGATTGATGGGTTTAGATTGATGGGGTTAGATTGTTGAGGTTATGGTTAGATTGTTGGGTTTAGGGTTAGATTGATGGGGTTAGAGTTAGGTTGATGAGGTTAGGGTTAGATTGATGGGGTTAGATTGATGGGTTTAGGGTTAGAATGATCGGGTTAGATTGATGAGGTTAGGGTTAGATTGATGCGGTTAGGGTTAGATTGATGAGGTTAGGGTTAGATTGATGGGGTTAGATTGATGAGGTTAAGGTTAGATTGGGTTAGATTGATGAGGTTAGGGTTAGATTGGGTTAGATGGATGGGGTTAGATTGATGGGTTTAAGGTTAGATTGATGGGGTTAGATTGATGAGGTTAGGGTAAGATTGATGGGGTTAGATTGATGGGGTTAGGGTGAGATTGATGAGGTTAGGGTTATATTGATGGGGTTAGGGTTAGATTGATGGGGTTAGATTGATGGTGTAAGGTTAGATTGATGGGGTTAGGGTTAGATTGATGGGGTTAGATTGATGGTGTAAGGTTAGATTGATGGGGTTAGGGTTAGATTGATGGGGTTAGGGTTAGATTGATGGGGTTAGATTGATGGGGTTAGATAGATGGGTTTAGGGTTACATTTATGAGGTTAGGGTTCAATTGATGAGGTTAGGGTTAGATTCATGGGGTTAGGGTTAGATTGATGGGGATATTATGGTTAGATTGATGAGGTTAGGGTTAGATTGATGGGGTTAGGATGAGATTGTTTGGGTTAGGGTTAGATTGATGAGGTTAGGGTTAGATTGATGGGGTTAGATTGATGGGGTTAGATTGATGGATTTAGGCTTACATTGATGGGGTTAGATTGATGAGGTTAGGGTTAGATTGATGGGGTAGGGTTAGATTGATGGGGTTAGGGTTAGATTGATGGGGTTAGGGTTAGATTGATGAGGTTAGGGTTAGATTGATGAGGTTAGGGTTAGATATGGGGTTAGATTGATGGGGTTAGGGTTAGATTGATGGGGTTAGGGTTAGATTGATGGGGTAGGGTTAGATTGATGGGGTTAGGGTTAGATCGATGGGGTTAGGGTTAGATCGATGGGGTTAGATTGATGAGGTCTGGGTTAGATTGATGAGGTTGGGGTTAGATTTATGAGGTTAGGGTTAGATTGATGAGGTTAGGGTTAGATTCATGGGGTTAGTGTTAGATTGATGGGGTTAGGGTTAGATTGATGGGGTTAGGGTTAGATTGATGGGGTTAGATTGATTAGGTGAGGGTTAGATTGATGGGGTTAGATTAATGGGGATGGGGTTAGAATGATGGGGTTAGGGTTAAAATGATGGGGTTAGGGTTAGATTGACGGGGTTAGGGTTAGATTGATGGGTTTAGGGTTAGATTGATGCGGTTAGATTGATGAGGTTAGGGTTAGATTGATGGGGTTAGGGTTAGATTGATGGGGTTAGATTGATGGGGTTAGGGTTTGGTTGATGGGGTTAGATTGATGAGGTTAGGGTTAGATTGATGGGGTTAGGGTTATATTGATGAGGTTAGTGTTAGATTGATGGGGTTAGGGTGAGATTGATTGGGTTAAGGTTAGATTGATGAGGTTAGGGTTAGATTGATGGGGTTAGATTGATGGGGTTAGATTGATGTGTTTAGGCTTACATTGATGGGGTTAGGGTTAGATTGATGGGGTAGGGTTAGATTGATGGGGTTAGGGTTAGATTGATGGGGTTAGGGTTAGATATGGGGTTAGATTGATGGGGTTAGGGTTAGATTGATGGGGATAGGGTTAGATTGATGGGGTAGGGTTAGATTGATGGGGTTAGGGTTAGATGGATGGATGGGGTTAGGGTTAGATGGATGGGGTTAGATTGATGCGGTCTGGGTTAGATTGATGGGGTTGGGGTTAGATTGATGAGATTAGGGTTAGATTCATGGGGTTAGTGTTAGATTGATGGGGTTAGGGTTAGATTGATTGGGTTAGGGTTAGATTGATGGGGTTAGGGTTAGATTGATGTGTTTAGATTGATGTGGTAGGGTTAGATTGATGTGGTTATGGTTAGATTGATGGGGTTAGGGTTAGATTGATGGGGTTAGATTGATTAGGTGAGGGTTAGATTGATGGGGTTAGATTAATGGGGATGGGGTTAGAATGATGGGGTTAGGATTAGATTGATGGGGTTAGGGTTAGATTGACGGGGTTAGGGTTAGATTGATGGGGTTAGGGTTAGATTGATGGGGTTAGATTGATGAGGTTAGGGTTAGATTGATGGGGTTAGATTGATGGAGTTGGGATTAGATTGATGGGGTTAGGGTTAGAGTGATGAGGTTAGGGTTAGATTGATGGTGTTAGATTGATGGGGTTGGGATTATATTGATGGGGTTGGGGTTCGATTGATGCGGTTAGATTGATGAGGTTAGGGTTCGATTGATGGGGTTAGATTGATGGGGTTAGGGTTAGATTGATGGGGTTAGATTGATTGGGTTAGGGTTAGATTGATGGGGTTCGATTGATGAGGTTATGGTTAGATTGATGGGGTTAGATTGATGGCGTTAGGGTTAGATTGCTGGGTTTAGATTGCTGGGGTTAGATTGATGGGGTTAGGGTTAGATTGATGGGATTAGATTGATGAGGTTAGGGTTAGATTGATTGGGTTAGGATCAGATTGATGGGGTTAGGGTCAGATTGATGGGGTTAGGGTTAGATTGATGGGGTTAGATTGATGGTGTTAGATTGATCCGGTTAGATTGATGGGGTTAGATTATTGAGGTTAGGGTTAGATTGCTGGGGTTAGATTGATGGGGTTAGGGTTAGATTGATGGAGTTAGATTGATGGGGTTAGG